>NC_060174.1:14108290-14140790 GCF_021184085.1 Oncorhynchus gorbuscha
GAATGGTTGGTGTTTATTATTGTTGGAATGTCAGTGAAGGCTACTCACCTCTTGATTGAGAAAGCAGTAGAGGATAGCTACTATCAGCCCCTACAAGACAGAGGATATATCATCAATAACTCAATATTTATAGATTTTAAGTACCCAGATGTCCCTCAAAATTTAAGAGAAGTATAATTGTGAAGTATAATTGTTGCAAGTATAATTGTATATAAAGCCATAAAATGTATATTATATATTGCTGCACAGATTCAGCCATAGCGTCAACAGCTGAACGACCGCAAATATGTATTGTGCTTGTTAATGAGCTCGTTGTAAGCTATGCTAGTGTTGAACTAGTTGATGAGACTGGTTGTAATTCCCAACATAGTGCACTAGGGATCTGATCAAAAGTAGGGCCCTAAAATAGGGCGCCATTTGGGATGCAGGCACTGTCTAAACTCTCCTGCTTTTCCTGTCGCCTTTAGAACCTAAAGACGTGGCACGAATCAGTTTCTCACTCTTCCCATGAACAAAGCCTGTATTAGAGCTCATTTATGATAGGCAACTATGAGAAACAGGAATAAACTAACGGTTTATTTTTCTATATTTGATAAGTATAATTGTTGTCTTTATATGTTGTCTAGTACTGTCTTTTTGCTATCTAGGGCCATCTGCTGTGTTTCTCCCCAGTTGCCTACTTGTGGTGTGAACTGCTGACTGCTCATAACTTGCAGATCATTGTTGACACATTCACCAGAATCAACCGGCAGGGCAATTTGTGACTTGTTTTGGTAATCAGTGACTTTATTGTGGGGGAATGGTTTCTACTCTCTTAGGCAATCAGCAATTAGTACAGGGAGGTGTGCTCTCCACCTGTGCTTGGCAATTAGTAATTAGTGTTAGTTCTTCAGTCTCCCCTGGTTTCTCAGCGGCAGTTGTAAATGGCGGGTCGTGTCAGTCTCGTCGGAAAAACTAAGACCGTCGCCGAAACAAAGATGGTTCTGCAGAGATATAATGAAGGGAGGAGAGGGAGGCTACCCACCATTATCTCATTTGAATATCTTACAAAGTTATTTACAGATTCACATTTTGCTCTTTTGTAGCTTTTGGGGACATTTTTGGGGATGTTATCCAATTTTATTTGATCAGATTTTTATAAGTTATGTAAAAGGCCAACTGAAAAACGAATATGCTATGATTATCAGGCTTTACATAGCTTGAGAATTGTTCATGTAAGTAACTGCTCTTTTTTAATATTCTGATGCCTTTTTTACAGGCTGTAAAAGTGCTATCCATCCCAGGAATAATTTATGTAAATTAGATGTATATAAATATTCATTACATACGATGTACATGCCACAACACATTTTGAGGCAACATATCCACTTCATAAGACTGTGTCAGTGTTTTCTTTAGCCGGTAATGGCTGGCTATTGATCTATTAAAAATAAAAGCAGATGAATTAAATTGGCACCAGTCTATTGTCCAGGAGAAGAGGGGAAAGAAATCCATTGCGAAATAATGCATTTTAGCCTATTCATTGATTGAAATAGCAGTCGCTGTAGCGAGAGTGAAACGTGCCTCAATAAGACACATCAGTGCACAACAATTCTAAAAGCATTGGTGTGTAAAAATACTATTTTTTTCAAATGGTAAATTGAAACTCGCATAAGCAACTAGACGGACTTCACTCGCGGAGGGGGACATAGCAGATGTTCTCCGCTGGTGCCAATAAGAGGCTACTTTTCGCTCAATTAAATTGCACATTTTGCTTATTAAAAGATCGACTCTTTTCATTCTTATATTTACAGCAATAGTCATTTCGCTTTCCAAACTGTTTTTCTATTTGGTATTTGCCGAGCGCTCTGGCCAAATTGCAAGCCCTTTCCGACTGTAGGCTATGCGATCTAAAACAACCCGCAGCTTTAAAAAAAAAAATAAGCCAATGATCCTCTGTGGCCAAATCATGCTTTCTGGTGTAGTAGCCTATTTTGAATGATTATATTTGTTTATGGATAGAGGAGTAAGCTATTTAGGGAACTTCTAGCTTCCCTATCTTTATAGATGCCCCACCTATTTATTCTAACGTCTTCAAATTGCTCATCAGAATTCGGTTAGAATGCCGCATGCTGTTATATTTTGCGTTAAGATGAATTTCCATAAAGTAAATGTGACTGGAATTTTGAGCACAGTGAGTGGATGCCCCTCAGGTTGCCCAACCAATATGGATCCGGTACATTTCTTAAATGACCGGTAAATGTAAAGGCTTCCGGTCAAGTTTCCGGAGCCCACATTTTCCATCGGAAATCCTGGTGTGTGTGTGTGTGTGTGTGTGTGTGTGTGTGTGTGTGTGGATCAGAGTACCTGAAAGGACCCCATGCAGAGCTCGAACCAGAGGCGCACGCTAATATTGAAGTAGTCAGGTAGGAAGTTAAACACCATGTAGGGGGTCCCGAAGAGGGGGATGAGGAGCAGGGTTGACTTAGTCAGCCGTCTAGCAGAGAGGGAAGAGAAAATACGTTTGAGTAATAAGCTCTGGGGGATGTTCATGTTTATCAAATGAATTGGTCGCATACACACATTTAGCGGGTGTATAGCGAAATGTTGGAGTAACTGTGATTGTGTACAATAATGCATTTCAAAGTAATTTACGAGTGGGAAAATACTGGTATGATATTATAGATGTTCATGTCTTTTTTAAAGTCTACTTCACTGACCTTTGAGAATATAATAGGGCCTACATATGCATGAGGGCTTTTAGGGCTCTAGTCAATTACTCTGCACTGCCCTCCAATAAGGTATTCATCTACTAAGCCTCTTGAGTGGTGAAGTGGTGTAGGTTCCAGGTGGGTGAATTAGACCTTGCCCACATTGGAAGCATTCCATTACAAAAACATGTTTCCTTCAGCCCTTGACTACTCTCCTTCCTGGATATCAAGAGACTGGATAGGTAAGTAATGGGTAGATTTTCCACCATTGTTTTCACCTGTTAGTGCTCTCAGATTTGTGAGGGAAAGTTAAAGGTGGTGCAATGTGATCTCCCATTTATCTGTTGTAGACAGACATCATAATTGATGGAACAGTAGATATAATCTAGATTGTATCCTATAATTGTCTCTTCCTGTCTTTTCCAGACAGTAACTTCCCATTGGAACTGCCCAATCAAATCATCTCTCCCATATCGATCCATTCTTGTATCATCCAAAGGAAGAAAAAGAAACCTCACCTGTAGTTGTCGGAGTTATTGAACTGGATCAGACGAGGGTTCAGTTTCTGTATCAGGATTTTGATGATGTTCAGAAAGAGGATGAAATTGACCTGTTGATTTAATAAAAATTCTATCAATCATTTTATAAAGCCCTTTTTTTATCCACAGTGTCTGAGTGCTTTACAGTAACACAACATGAGTACAACTATAAAAAAAACTTGGAGACAATCTTCCCAAGGGGATTCAATGAAGTAAACTAAACAATATCCCTCCTTTTCTGAGTTGCAACTTGCATTGCCATGGCAACAGGAAAATCAATCTGTACTTGGTATGGATTCAGGACAATTTTCCCTGCCTAGAATTGACAGAGATCAATTGAGAAATATCAGAATAAAGCATTAACTTTCTTTAAAAGTAGGCAAAAAACAATCACAAGTTCCCTGTCACATAAGTAAGGGATAAGGCTATGCATTCTATGGAAAATAATGAGTGACATGGAACGTGTTCCACGACGCGCTAGCTGAGTGGAACCACAGAACAATGAGACGGATATTTCACTGGATGTATGAACGTGAAGCATCCGCTTGGCGTTTCCACTCACTACCAAATATGGTAGCGAGAGGAAGCCCATTGGCCGGCAGTGGGAGAAGATGGCGTGAGATGGATTTTGTCCGACATTCTGCACATTTTCTCATCAATGAAACATTTGATCTCAATACAGTTTTCTGTTCCCCAAACTAGAATCATATGAACAGAGTGGCACAGAGACTTTACCCAAACTAGAATCATATGAACAGAGTGGCACAGAGACTTTACCCAAACTTTACCCAAACTAGAATCATATGAACAGAGTGGCACAGAGACTTTACCCAAACTAGAATCATATGAACAGAGTGGCACAGAGACTTTACCCAAACTAGAATCATATGAACAGAGTGGCACAGAGACTTTACCCAAACTAGAATCATATGAACAGAGTGGACTAAGACTTTACCCAAACTAGAATCATATGAACAGAGTGGACTTTAAGACTTTGGCACCCAAACTAGAATCATATGAACAGAGTGGCACAGAGACTTTACCCAAACTAGAATCATATGAACAGAGTGGACTAAGACTTTACCCAAACTAGAATCATATGAACAGAGTGGACTAAGACTTTACCCAAACTAGAATCATATGAACAGAGTGGACTAAGACTTTACCCAAACTAGAATCATATGAACAGAGTGGCACAGAGACTTTACCCAAACTAGAATCATATGAACAGAGTGGACTAAGACTTTACCCAAACTAGAATCATATGAACAGAGTGGACTAAGACTTTACCCAAACTAGAATCATATGAACAGAGTGGCACAGAGACTTTACCCAAACTAGAATCATATGAACAGAGTGGCACAGAGACTTTACCCAAACTAGAATCATATGAACAGAGTGGACTAAGACTTTACCCAAACTAGAATCATATGAACAGAGTGGCACAGAGACTTTACCCAAACTAGAATCATATGAACAGAGTGGCACAGAGACTTTACCCAAACTAGAATCATATGAACAGAGTGGCACAGAGACTTTACCCAAACTAGAATCATATGAACAGAGTGGACTAAGACTTTACCCAAACTAGAATCATATGAACAGAGTGGCACAGAGACTTTACCCAAACTAGAATCATATGAACAGAGTGGACTAAGACTTTACCCAAACTAGAATCATATGAACAGAGTGGACTAAGACTTTACCCAAACTAGAATCATATGAACAGAGTGGACTAAGACTTTACCCAAACTAGAATCATATGAACAGAGTGGACTAAGACTTTACCCAAACTAGAATCATATGAACAGAGTGGCACAGAGACTTTACCCAAACTAGAATCATATGAACAGAGTGGACTAAGACTTTACCCAAACTAGAATCATATGAACAGAGTGGACTAAGACTTTACCCAAACTAGAATCATATGAACAGAGTGGACTAAGACTTTACCCAAACTAGAATCATATGAACAGAGTGGACTAAGACTTTACCCAAACTAGAATCATATGAACAGAGTGGCACAGAGACTTTACCCAAACTAGAATCATATGAACAGAGTGGCACAGAGACTTTACCCAAACTAGAATCATATGAACAGAGTGGCACAGAGACTTTACCCAAACTAGAATCATATGAACAGAGTGGACTAAGACTTTACCCAAACTAGAATCATATGAACAGAGTGGACTAAGACTTTACCCAAACTAGAATCATATGAACAGAGTGGCACAGAGACTTTACCCAAACTAGAATCATATGAACAGAGTGACACAGAGACTTTACCCAAACTAGAATCATATGAACAGAGTGGCCCAAACTAGAATCATATGAACAGAGTGGACTAAGACTTTACCCAAACTAGAATCATATGAACAGAGTGGCACAGAGACTTTACCCAAACTAGAATCATATGAACAGTGACACAGAGACTTTACCCAAACTAGAATCATATGAACAGAGTGGCACAGAGACTTTACCCAAACTAGAATCATATGAACAGAGTGGCACAGAGACTTTACCCAAACTAGAATCATATGAACAGAGTGGACTAAGACTTTACCCAAACTAGAATCATATGAACAGAGTGGACTAAGACTTTACCCAAACTAGAATCATATGAACAGAGTGGCACAGAGACTTTACCCAAACTAGAATCATATGAACAGAGTGACACAGAGACTTTACCCAAACTAGAATCATATGAACAGAGTGGACTAAGACTTTACCCAAACTAGAATCATATGAACAGAGTGGCACAGAGACTTTACCCAAACTAGAATCATATGAACAGAGTGACACAGAGACTTTACCCAAACTAGAATCATATGAACAGAGTGGACTAAGACTTTACCCAAACTAGAATCATATGAACAGAGTGGCACAGAGACTTTACCCAAACTAGAATCATATGAACAGTGACACAGAGACTTTACCCAAACTAGAATCATATGAACAGAGTGGCACAGAGACTTTACCCAAACTAGAATCATATGAACAGAGTGGACTAAGACTTTACCCAAACTAGAATCATATGAACAGAGTGGCACAGAGACTTTACCCAAACTAGAATCATATGAACAGAGTGGACTAAGACTTTACCCAAACTAGAATCATATGAACAGAGTGGCACAGAGACTTTACCCAAACTAGAATCATATGAACAGAGTGGACTAAGACTTTACCCAAACTAGAATCATATGAACAGAGTGGACTAAGACTTTACCCAAACTAGAATCATATGAACAGAGTGACACAGAGACTTTACCCAAACTAGAATCATATGAACAGAGTGACACAGAGACTTTACCCAAACTAGAATCATATGAACAGAGTGGCACAGAGACTTTACCCAAACTAGAATCATATGAACAGAGTGGCACAGAGACTTTACCCTTTGGGCTCTGCCCATCTTCTTGCTTGTTCTGCCCACTATGACTTGTGTTGCCATTGGAAACGACAGGCTGTGGGCTATTGGTTTAGTTATAAAAATCTTTGGTGGAACGAACCTTCCAAAGAGTTGCATTAGTTTTCAGAGAAAGCAAAGACACAAGTTGATTATCCTTTTTATACCGTGGCTATAATTTAACACATTTGCAGCAAGAAATGTCTTCAACCGCCACTGAAGTTGCCTTGGTAACCAAACAGACTTGCCAGTTTAGCTAACTTAACCATCAGTCCTAGCTTGCTATTATGACAATTTAATTCAACAATGCCTGTACTGTTTTCAATTTGACGTTTGCTTTCAAAAGCAGCTCAAACATAGAACATGTAAGAATGAACTATAGCCATTGAATTCTACCATGCTGACATACTGTACCATACGTTATTTAAGCAGTAAGGCCCGAGGAGGTGTGGTATATGGCCAATATACCACTGCTAAGGGTTGTTCTTGGGCACAACGGCAATCAGCATTCAGGGCTCGAACCCAGTTTAGGGAATTTATAGCAGCGTTCCAAGCCTTGGAATACTGATTGGAATACTGATTGCAGCGTTCCAAGCCTTGCTGTATTGATTCAGGGCTCGTTTATATACCAGCCCAGTTTATATAGGGAATACTGATTGGATGAGCAGCGTTCCAAGCCTTGCTGTATTGATTCAGGGCTCGAACCATTGGATGAGCAGCGTTCCAAGCCTTGCTGTAGTTTATATAGGGAATACTGATTGGATGAGCAGCGTTCCAAGCCTTGCTGTATTGATTCAGGGCTCGAACCACCCAGTTTATATAGGGAATACTGATTGGATGAGCAGCGTTTATATAGGGAATACTGATTGGATGAGCAGCGTTCAAGCCTTGCTGTATTGATTCAGGGCTCGAACCACCCAGTTTATATAGGGAATACTGATTGGATGAGCAGCGTTCCAAGCCTTGCTGTATTGAAAATGATTCCCAAATTATTACATAATGTCATGTTCATGTAGCTGTCTGAATCATCTTGTGTATTTATATCAACTCACATTATCCCCCCTTGCTTCCAGTCTAGTATTTAGTTTGGTAAAGCAGAGGTTAATATGAACCTTGAGGTCTGCCTGTCTGGAAACATTTCACTGTTGAATTTTGATCTCTGAAGAACATACATAATCTGGTCTGGGCACTGTTCACTCTAACTTTATCTGAGCCAGTTGAAATTATGCATCAACGTCATTATTATGGGACATGTCCAAGAAAATGGCAATAGATAAAATGATCAAACAAACTCAAATGCAGCTTGTGTAGTGTCATTGGGGGGCCCCGAGTGGCGCAGAGGTCCAAGGCACTGCATTGCAGTGCTAGAGGCGTCACTACAGACCCAGGTTTGATCCCGAGGCTGTATCACAACCGCAAGTAATCAGGAGTCCCATAGGGCAGCGCACAATTGGCCCAGCATCATCCGGTTTAGGACAGGGTTTGGCTGGGGTAGGCCATCATTGTAAATAAGAATGTTCTTAACTGACTTGCCTAGTTATATGAGGGGAAAAAACTGGTTCAATGTTTGACGTGAATGAGTTAGCTGAAGTTTGCTAATTAGCTAGCAAGTGACAAGAACGTTATTCAGCCTGCGTAGCCACCATTTTGTTTAGAATGGATGACCAGTTCTGTATCACAGTACAGAATACATTCCAGTATTCAAGATATAGCACTGCCTCATGTGCCTTATTGTTTAAAGTGGAACTGACTGTTTTAGCAACATGAAATATTGTTCAAATTGGTCTATTTACACCTCCAGGAAGAATGACACTTTTAAAAAAAACATTTGCTATATGGTGCACTCAATGTATTGTAGTTGAATAGCTAGCCTAGGCTACTGCTCAAATGTTGCTGTCATAGGCCTATTCATGGTGTTTTGTTGCAGGTTTAGTTTTTTAGTTATTCATTCTCAAGCTTTAACAAAAGACCAAAGCCAGACTACAACATTTTAGTAGCCTAGCTAGGACTGTGGCATGCGCCTGTACACTTTCCCTCCACTGTGTGCTGTAAATGGGACACACGAAAGCAGCACAATTGAATTTGAATACACTGATGCAAGCACATCAGGCTGTAATTACTAGATGACTCAACTGTTGACTCATTTATACTGTCCTATTCGGCCCGCAGGCCTTGTGTGTCCTATTCGGCCCGCAGGCCTTGTGTGTCCTATTCGGTCCGCAGGCCTTTAAAAAAAATATATATTTATTTTTACCTTTATTTAACCAGGCAAGTCAGTTAAGAACATATTCTTATTTTCAATGACGGCCTGGGAACAGTTCTGCACGACAGATTTGTACCTTGTCAGCTCGGGGGTTTGAACTCACAACCTTCCGGTTACTAGTCCAACGCTCTAACCACTAGGCTACGCTGCTGGCCTTGTGTGTCCTATTCGGCCCGCAGGCCTTGTGTGTCCTATTCGGCCCGCAGGCCTTGTGTGTCCTATTCGGCCCGCAGGCCTTGTGTGTCCTATTCGGCCCGCAGGCCTTGTGTGTCCTATTCGGCCCGCAGGCCTTGTGTGTCCTATTCGGCCCGCAGGCCTTGTGTGTCCTATTCGGCCCGCAGGCCTTGTGTGTCCTATTCGGCCCGCAGGCCTTGTGTGTCCTATTCGGCCCGCAGGCCTTGTGTGTCCTATTCGGCCCGCAGGCCTTGTGTGTCCTATTCGGTCCGCAGGCCTTGTGTGTCCTATTCGGTCCGCAGGCCTTGTGTGTCCTATTCGGCCCGCAGGCCTTGCGTGTGCGCTAGCCTATTAGCCACGTTATGACTTACCTTTGATCATTGCCCTTGCTAGTTTGATTGTATTGACATTCCCAGCCTTTAGTTACATCTGTCCGTTTCTGTTCAAAATATTGAGTCATTGAAACTGAACCAGTGCATCCTGAATGGAGACAGCAAACAATGTACCAGGACAGCTGTGATTTACAACCTGATATTTTTGGGACTACAAAGAAATGTATTGATGAATTATATTAATTATGCATTGAACTGCATCCATCTATTCTGCCAACAATGTCTTACTGTACGTCATGGAATTTGTGAAATATAACCTATTTTTATAACCTCTTAAAGTTGGTTTTGAGGCATAAACTGGGAATTATATATTTTTGACTGATATTATGATTGTTTGTTTGTTTAATATCTGCAAAGTAGTTAATGCTTTAAGTTCCTCTTTAAATAATGTGTACTCTAGAATGCCCTTCAAGCTAGTCAGAAAGGAGAATTGAACAATGACATGATATAAATGGCCTATAATGAGTAAGTATCTCCCTTTAAAATATGACACATGGTGTATGAATGACTGCACCCCTGTAGGGTCTACTCACCCCAATAGAAACAACAATTGGCCCTTTTACGATCCACCAATAGGGGGAGTCCTCATTGATGTCCCAGCATCTATAGGAGGAGATGCGAACGACCGGTCAGACAGAACTCTCTGGTGGGAGTAAGAGTCACTAGAGTCTTTCTCAGTGAATATTATAGTTCCATGTAAACACTGACGGTACAACCCTACTGAGAATAGCGAGTAGCACATTTTCCAGAGGAAAGAAAATGGCTTCAATTGAGGACAGGATCCGATTCGGGTTATCAGGTATACAGTGCATTCGGAAAGTATTCAGATCCCTTGACTTCTTCCACATTTTGTTACATTATAGCCTTATTCTAAAAGTTATTACATATATTTTTCACCCTCATAAATCTACACACAGTACAATACCCCATAATGACCAAGCAAAAACAGATGTAGACATTTTTGCAAATGTATTAAAAATAAACTTCACATTTACATAAGTATTCAGACCCTTTACTCAGTACTTTGTTGAAGCACCTTTGTTAGCAATTACAGCCTCGAGTCTTCTTGGGTATGACGCTAAGAGTTTGGCACACCTGTATCTGAAGACTTTCTACCATACTTCTCTGCAGATCCTCTCCAGCTCTGTCAGGTTAGATAGGGAGCGTTGCTGCACAGCTATTTACATGTTTCTTCAGAGATCAGGTTCAAGTCTGGCCTCTGGCTGAGACACTCAGGGACATTCAGAGACTTGTCCCGAAGCCAGTCCTGCATTGTCTTGGCTGTGTGCTTAGGGTTCTTGTCCTGTTGGAAGGTGAACCTTTGCCCCAAGTGGGCTGTCATGTGTCTTTTACTGTGGAGTGGCGCCCGTCTGGCAACTCTACCATAAAGGCCTGATTGGTGGAGTGCTGAAGAGATGGTTGTCCTTCTGCAAGGTTCTCCCATCTTCACAGAGGAACTCTGAAGCTCTGTCAGAGTGACCATCGGGTTGTTGGTCACGCCAAGGCCCTTCTCCCCGATTGCTCAGTTTACCCGGATCGCCAGCTCTAGGAAGAGTCTTTGTGGTTCCAAACTTCTTCCATTTAAGAATGATGAAGGCCACTGTGTTTTTGGGGACCTTCAATGCTGCAGAAATACTTTGGTACACCTACCCAGATCTGGTAGGGGTACCAACACAATCCTGTCTTTAATTGGAGGTGGACTCCAATTAAGTTGTAAAAACATTGCAAGGATGATTAATGGAAACAGGATGCACCTGAGCTCAATTTCAATTCTCATAGCAAAGGGTCTGAATACCTACAGTATGTAACCTCAGCAAAAAAAGAAACGTCCTCTCACTGTCAACTGCGTTTATTTTCAGCAAACTGAACATGTGTAAATATTTGTATAATCATAACAAGATTCAACAACTGAAACATAAACTGAACAAGTTCCACAGACATGTGACTATGTGAATAATGTGTCCCGTAACAAAGGGTGGGGGGTCAAAATAAATCAAAAGTAACAGTCGGTATCTGGTGTGGCCACCAGCTGCATTAAGTACTGCAGTGCATCTCCTCCTCATGGCCTGAACCAGATTTGCCCGTTCTTGCTGTGAGATGTTACCCCACTCTTCCACCAAGGCACCTTCAAGTTCGCGGACATTTCTGGGGGGAATGGCCCTTGCCCTCACCCTCCGATTCAACAGGTCCCAGGTCCCAGTGCTCAACGGGATTGAGATCCGGGCTCCTCGCTGGTCATAGCAGAACCGTAGAGAGCTTTTTATGTCTCTATTTTGGTTTGGTCAGGGTGTGATTTGGGTGGGCATTCTATGTTATTTTTTCTATGTTTTGTATTTCTTTGTTTTGGCCGGGTATGGTTCTCCATCAGGGACAGTTGACTATCATTGTTTCTGATTGGGAACCATACTTAGGTAGCTTTTTCCCATCGAGGTTTTGTGGATAGTTGTTTTCTGTTTAGTGTTTTGCACCTGACAGTACTGTTTCGGTTTTGTTTATTCACTTTGTCATTTTTGTTTCAGTGTTCTGTTTAATAAAAAGTCATGAACACTTACCACGCTGCGCTTTGGTCCGATTCCTCCTCTTCAGAAGACGACACCCGTTACAACCTGTTTTTGCTTTGTCATTATGGGGTATTTATTGTGTGGAGTTTGAGGAAAATAAATCATTTTCATCAATTTTAGAATAAGGTTGTAATGTAAAAATGTGAAGGGGTCTGAATACTTTCCAAATGCACTATACAGTACTGTGAGAGAATGACAGAGTAATACTCACTCAGTATCCTCAAAATACACCCTGGACCCAATCCATATGACTGTGAAGATGATGGGTACACCTAAAAAATGAAGGCCAAGAATCAACTTGAAAAGGAAACATGTTCATGTGAAATCATAATGTTAATGTAATGAGTGGAGGCAAATGTAAACGTTTGTGAAGATGGAATGTGCTGTTTGGCTGAACATGAGTGACATATAGTAATTATAGAAAATAAGATGCACATTTTGGACTAGTCGGTGGGATGTAACAATTATATGCTGAGATGTAGCACTTACTGAGTAATTATGGAGAACATAGAACTAAGTACTACTTGCAGTAGCTGGACAGGTTTTACTAGAACTTCTCGGTAACCTACTCCCCGTTCTGCTTCAGTTAAATACACCTGAATGTCTAAGGACCAAGCATTGAAATGGTAAAAGTAATGTATTTAAGCATTTCATTAACTGAGTGGGAAACACCTGCTGTTCACATCTCAGCAGAATGTGCATCATGATCTGATTGCGGGAGAAATGGTGGCAGAACTATTCATTATCAATCTCTTGATTCATATGCATATCAAGGAGGCACCCCATCGAAGAAAAAATATGTATCTCAGATGATTAATAACTGTAATAAGCATGCATCACTAGACAGCATAGGGGGGGGTATTATTAAACTCTTAATCCAATCCAAAATACCAGTGAGATTTGCCACAGGCCACTAAGTTTAACTTAGATTGTTCCATAATGAAAGTTTACTCCTGTCTAGAGAGTTATTTGTGCCATTTAAAAATAGTAAGCAAGTGATATTTTGTTTTGCACAGTTTGAGTTCATTTGAATTCATTTTAAAGCGCATAGTGGAATGAATATCAAACAGGATTTGAATAGTGACACACCACGAACCCAAGCCACATAAACAAATGGCTCTTAAATGAACTAAAGGAATTAGTACAGACAGACAGGGGCGAGGTGGAAAGTGCTTACCCCAGCCCAGCAGGCCAAAGCCCCAGAGGCAGCGACGGTAGTGGTGGAAGGAGGAGAGGAGCAGTGAGTTGAGGTAGAGGGCCTCAACCAGGAGCCAGAAGAAGTTAGTCATGACACAGTAGTGACAGAAGGCCACTGATGCCTTACAGGCTGCCTGGAGAGAGGGAAAACCAGGGAAGAGGTCATTGAGAAAGACAATCAGAGAGAGAGAGAGAGGGAAAACCAGGGAAGAGGTCATTGAGAAAGACAATCAGAGAGAGAGAGAGAGGGCATGGGAAGGAAGATTGAGAAAGAGAGGTAACAGTAGTGGGAAGTGGAAGGTGCAGTGGTTGATTTACGGTGGACAGGGTGCATTGGTTGATTTATGGTTAACAGGGTGCAGTGGTTGACTTACGGTGGAGAGGGTGCAGTGGTTGGTGTCGTCGCTGGCGAATAGTGTGGCGTCCTTGATGAACACAGCCACCGCCTTTAGCATGAAGGTGACAAACAGCTGGATGTGAATATAGTTCCTGGCACAGTGAAGCCTCCTGGGAAGAACCACAGAACACAGTCAGGACCAAGGACCGCAGGTTAAACACAAAGCAGGGTCAGGACCAAGGACCACAGGTTAAACACAAAGCAGGGTCAGGACCAAGGACCGCAGGGCAAACACAAAGCACGGTCAGGACGAAGGACCATAAGGCAAACGCAAAGCAGGGTCAGGACTAAGGACCGCAGGTTAAACACAAAGCACGGTCAGGACCAAGGACCGCAGGTTAAACAAAAAGCAGGGTCAGGACCAAGGACCGCAGGGCAAACACAAAGCACAGTCAGGACCAAGGACCACAGGGCAAACACAAAGCACGGTCAGGACCAAGGACCGCAGGTTAAACACAAAGCACGGTCAGGACCAAGGACCGCACACACAAAACACAGTCAGGGCAAAGGACCACACACACACAAAACACAGTCAGGACAAAGGACCACACACACACAAAACACAGTCAGGGCAAAGGACCGCACACACACACAACACCATCAGGACAATCTTCAACTTAAGCCTACTAGAAAGTGTGTGCCCTCAGGCCTGGAGGGAAGCAAAAGTTATTCCCCTACCTAAGAATAGGAAAGCCCCCTTTACTGGCTCAAATAGCCAACCAATCAGCCTGTTACCAACCCTTAGTAAAAATTGTGTTTGACCAGATAAAATGCTATTTTACAGTAAAGAAATTGACAAGACTTTCAGCACACTTATAGGGAAGGACATCCAACAAGAACAGCATGTACACAAATGACTGGCTGAGAGAAATTGATTATAAAATAATTGTGGGGGCTGTTTTGTTAGACTTCAGTGCGGCTTTTGACATTATAGATCATAGTCTGTTCCTGGAGAAACGTATGTATTATGGCTTTACACCCCTGCTTTATTGTGGATAAAGAGTTACCTGTCAAACAGAACACAGAGGGTGCTCTTTAATGGAAGCCTCTCATCCAGGTAGAATCAGGGATGCCCCAGGGCAGCTGTCTTTTGAAACTTTACTAACGACATGCCACTGGCTTTGAGTAAAGCCAGTGTGTGTATATATGCGGATGACTCAACGCTATACACATCTACTGTACCACAAGTGACTGAAATGACAGCAACACTTAACAGAGAGCTGCAGTTAGTTTCAGAATGCATGGCAAGGAATAAGTTAGTCTTAAATATTTCAAGAACTAAAAGCATTGTATTTGGCACATCATTCACTAAATAATATGGAAATTGAGCAAGTTGAGGTGACTAAACTGCTTGGAGTAACCCTGGATTGTAAACTGTCATGGTCAAAGCATATTGATACAACAGCAGCTAGGATGGGGAGAAGTCCGTCTATAATAAAGCGCTGCTCTACCTTCTTAACGGCACTATCAACAAGGCGGGTCCTACAGGCCCTAGTTTTGTCGCACCTTGACTACTGTTCAGTCATGGGGTCAGGTGCCACAAAGAGGAGCCATTGCAAATGGCTCAGAACAGATGGCAGTTCGATGAACACAGAGAGCTAACAAATCAAATCAAATGAAATAATAATAATATGCATGTCAATCTCTCCTGGCTCAAAGTTGAGGAGAGATTGACTTCATCACTACTTGTATTTGTGAGAGGTATTGACATGTTGAATGCACTGAGTTGTCTGTTTGAACTACTGGCGCACAGCCTGGACACCCATCCATACCCCACAAGACATGCCACAAGAGGCCTCTTCACAGTCCCCAAGTCCAGAAGAGGCCCACAGTACTACAGAGCCATGACTACATGGAACTCTATTCCAATCAAGTAACTCATGCCAGCAGTAAAATTAGATTTAAAAAACAGATAAATATACACCTTATGGAACAGCGGGGACTGCGAAGCAACACAAACACAGAAACATGCATACAAACACATGATAACATACACACATGGATTTTGTGTTGTAGATATGTGGTAGTAGAATGGAGGCCTGAGGGCACACATTTATGTTGTGAAATCTGTAATGATTTTATATTTAACCTTTATTTAACTGTTTACAATGATTACAATGATGGCCTACCCTAGCCAAACCCGGACGACGCTGGGCCAATTGTGCGCCGCCCTATGGGATTCACAATCACAGCCGGATGTGATACAGCCTGGATCTGAACCAGGGACTGTAGTGATGCCTCTTGCACTGAGATGCAGTGCCTTGGACCGCTGCGCCACTCGGAGCATGTATTGTAATGTTTTTAAAATGTATAACTGCCTTAATTTTGCTGGACTCCAGGAAGAGTTGCTGCTGCCTTGGCAACTGCTAATGGGCAACAGCTAATCCATAATAAATACAAATACAAAAGGACCACACACACACACACACACACACACACACACACACACACACACACACACACGCACGCACGCACGCACGCACGCACGCACGCACGCACGCACGCACGCACGCACGCACGCACACACGCACACACACACACACACACACACACACACACACACACACACACACACACACACACACACACACACACACCCCTGTCAGGACAACGGATTACACACACAACACCATCAGGACAAAGAACACACACCCACAACACCGTCAGGACAGAGGACACACACACAAAACATTGTTAGGACAACGGACCACACACACACACACGAAACACTGTCAGGACGAAGGACCACACTTCTCAACCAACAATTGAAAGACATTAAAATGAGGTCAAGGAGAATAGTACAACAATAGGGGAGCCTCAGGTTTAGAAACAATCATGTGTTGAGAAGAGACCCCCTTCACAAACACACCCCACAGAGCCCGAGGACAACAACACAAAATTATGTGTTGAGAAGAGACCCCTTCACAAACACACCCCACAGAGCCCGAGGACAACAACACAAAATCATGAGAACTAAAAAATCATAACTTGACACATTGGAAAAAAATAACAAAAAACAGAGCAAACTAGAATGCTATTTGGCCCTAAACAGAGAGTACACAGTGGCAGAAAACCTGACCTGTTGCCACAAGAAAAGGGCAACCAGTGAAGAACAAACACCATTGTAGATACAACCCATATTTATGCTTATTTATTTTCCACTGTGTTCTTTAACCATATGTACATTGTTACAACACTGTATATATATATATATATATATATATAATATGACATTTGTAATGTCTTTATTGTTTTGAAACTTCTGTATGTGTATTTATTTATTTTCCCTTTTGTACTTTAACTATTTGCACATAATATGACATTTGAATATCTTTATTCTTTTGGAAGTGTAATTTTTACTGTTAATTGTTTATTTCACTTTTGTTTATCTACTTCACTTGCTCTGGCAATGTTAACATATGATTCCCATGCCAGTAAAGCCCTTAAATTGAAATTGAATTGACAGAGAGAAAGAGAGAGAGATAGAGATAGAGTGCGTGCTGGCGTTAGCAGGTGTTTGTTACTGAGATCATAAATTATACCACTCGGCTTTAGTATGCCCTCCCCTCCAAATTCTAGCCATTCTTTTTCTTCACCCAACAACGACCTCAAAACAATCTCCTGTTGTGACCTTTGACCTCCTCCTACCTGAAGAGCAATAGGATCACCACGGCGATGAAGAGGAAGACCAGGGAGGTGCCGTAGCCGATGGTGTAGATCAGCTTGACAGTGGCAAAGTAGGAATCCTGCATAGTTTTCACATAGAGATCAGAACTCATATTCAGGCTCAGAGTAGTGGAACTGATCTAAGATCAGCGTGTCCATATACTTTTGTTCATTATGATCTAAAAACAAACAGATCTTATATCGGCACTCCCACTTGACACCAGGACCTGTACTAATGAAGCCTCTCAGAGTACGGGTGCTCATTTAGGACCAGTTCTCTATTTTAGATCATAATAAGTACAATTATATGAACAGGGGGACCTGATCCTAGATCAGCTTTGAGGCTCTGGGGTCATTCCATGTCATTTCAGCAAGCCATGACACCCACTCAGATTATTCTGAAATCGTTTCTGTAGTTAGAAACAGATAAGATAATTCCTGAAACACTATCCAGAGTAGTGATGCTGGACGGGCGGGCAGGTGCAGGCAGTGATCGGTTGAAAAGCATGCATTTAGTTTTACTTATATTTAACAGCAGGGGGCTGAGTCACTGGCTTGCTAGTGCTCTCCCATGCCGTCCCTTGACAGGAGTCAAGTCACTGACGTTACACCCCCCCAAAGAGTTAGTCTGTTTTATCTGGTGAAATTTTCCTGCCTTATCTGGTTTCTTGTGTGATCTTAAGCATGCTTCCACTAATTCTTCCATCTCTCTCTTCGCTCGCAGAGGACCTAGGCCCTAGGACCATGCCTCAGGACAACCTGGCCTGACAACTCCTGACTGTCCCCTTCCCCAGTCGACCTTTCTGCTGTTCTGCCTGCTGCTATGGAACCGGACCTGTTCATCGGACCTGTTCATCGGACCTGTTCACTGGACCTGTTCACTGGACCTGTTCACCGGACCTGTTCACCGGACCTGTTCATCGGACCTGTTCACCGGACCTGTTCACCGGACCTGTTCACCGGACCTGTTCATCGGACCTGCTACTTTATCCCGGAACTGATGTTTTAACCCTCCATCTCTCTCTGCCACATCTGCTGTCTCGCCCTCTGAATGCTCGGCTATGAAAAGCCAACTGACATTTACTCCTGAGGTGCTGACCTGTTACACCCTCTACAACCACTGTAATTATTATCTGACACTGCTGGTCATCTAGGAACGTTTGAACATCTTGAGGAACAGTCTAGTCTTAATTTACATGTACTCTTTTAATCTCCACAGGCACAGCGAGGTTCCTGCTTTCTAGTTTTTTTTTCCTAGCCACCGTGCGTCTACTGTATATCTGCATTGCTTGCTCTTTGTGGTTTTAGGCTAGGTTTACCTATAAGCACTTTGTGACATCTGTTGATGTAAGAAGGGCTTTTTAAATACATTTGATTGATTGAAAGTATTATGGAGCTGTTGCTTAGAGTATTGATACTTCAACCTTTGTAATGCACTCCCTTTGAACATGGTGATTTTCATCCCCCCCCTGTTCAGAGAAATTAGCCATTGAAGTCACTTGCAATCTTTACCATAAATTAGTGTGGAAGTACCAAGTGTTGCCCACTAGATGTCGCTGTTCCTGCTACTGCCACCACACCATTTTATCTATTTTTCTGGTCTCTTGTGTTTTATAAAATTGTCTTTGCAACTTTGGGTAGAAAACCAATTGCTCATGATGATAATATCAGTCCCATGACTTGAATGAGATTTCCAGCTATAGGTTTTTTTCACAACTGCCACCAGTTTGGCCCCAAAACATTTACAACATTGACATATTAAACACCATACTATTTATTTCACTATGAAACCCTGAAAACCAATGGTGTTCACTACATTGATGGTTTATATTTAGGATAATGTTTACAGCTTTATCATGGTTTTTACAATTTTTAAATAATCTTATTTGATGTTATATATATTTTACATGTGATGGGGCCACACAGAGGGACAGAGATAATAACAAACACTTGTAATAATTTTGTAATAAATACCCAAAAAGGCAACTAGATGTCATCGATAAATTCATATATTCCTTGAAAGTTACCAAAATTCTGGTTGTTTACTGGTAAATTTCCAGTAATATACTCTCCCTTCGCATCCCTACCCCTGAACCTTATCTCTAAACTCTCTTTCACCTCTGGAATGGGAACGTCGTCGCCCACACTACAGGCCGTGTGGTACGGGGGAAGGGGCGTGACCATCCGATGCTGGTGCAGTTTCTGCTGACTGACCCTGCTGAGGTAGAGGCCAAAGGTTATACAGTACTGTCACATACACATCAGTACATCTCCAACCACTATGTGAACTGATAAACAAATGTCATCTGCACCTGTGTTATTCCCCCAAAAGAGAAGACAGCAGGACAGGTTGTGTTGATCATCTCCCCAACTGCAGCATATGGCCAGCACACCACAGAGTCCCAGAACGGTAGACAACCTTCCAGAGAGAGAGAGAGAGAGAGAGAGAGATGATGATGTCTAGTCTACAGTACATTCATTCATAAAACTACTAATAACACACAAACAATTAGACGTTTTCATATCAAATCAAATCAAATCAAATTTATTTATATAGCCCTTCGTACATCAGCTGATATCTCAAAGTGCTGTACAGAAACCCAGCCTAAAACCCCAAACAGCAAACAATGCAGGTGTAAAAGCACGGTGGCTAGGAAAAACTCCCTAGAAAGGCCAAAACCTAGGAAGAAACCTAGAGAGGAGCCAGGCTATGTGGGGTGGCCAGTCCTCTTCTGGCTGTGCCGGAACCATATCTTTATTGAACACACCATGAAAACATTCACAGTGCAGGGTGGAAAAAGTATGTGAACCCTTGGAGGTGTTGGATGCAATGTGGTTGATACTTGCACTGGCCATCGGATAGGGGTGGAGTGATGGTGAAGACGATACCAAATGTTAGATTTTTTGGTTTGACCCTCCTTTGGCAGCAATAACCTCAACCAAACATTTCTGTAGTTGCGGATCAGACCTGCACAACGGTCAGGAGGAATTTTGGACCATTCCTCTTTACAAAACTGTTTCAGTTCAGCAATATTCTTGGGACGTTTGGTGTGAACGTCCTCTCTTGAGGTCATGCCACAGCATCTCAATCGGGTTGAGGTCAGGACTCTGACTGGGCCATTCCAGAAGGCGTATTTTATTCTGTTGAAGCCATTCTGTTGTTGATTTACTTCCGTGTTTTAGGTTGTTGTCCTGTTGCATCACTCAACTTCTGTTGAGCTTCAATTGGCGGGCGGATAGCCTAACATTCTCCTGCAAAATGTCTTGATAAACTTGGGAATTAATTTCTCTGTCGATGATTGCAAGCTGTCCAGGCCCTGAGGCAGCCCCAAATCCTGATGCTCCCTCCACCATACTTTACAGTTGGATGAGGTTTTGATGTTGGTGTGCTGTGCCCTTTTTTCTCCTCACATAGTGTTGTGAGTTCCTTCCAAACAACTCAACTGTAGTTTCATCTGTCCAGAGAATATTTTTCCAGTAGCTGTGGAACAATCAGGTGCACTTATACAAACTTCAGAAGTGCAGCAATGTTTTTTGGACAGCAGTGGCTTCTTCCGTGGTGTCCTCCCATGAACACCATTTTTGTTTAGTGTTTTACGTATCGTAGACTCGTCAACAGAGATGTTAGCATATTCCAGAGATTTCTGTTAGTCTAGGATTCATCTTAACCTCATTGAGCATTCTGCGCTGTGCCACTCAAGGACATTCAGAGACCTGTCCCGAAGCCACTCCGGCCTTGTCTTGTCTGTGTGCTTAGTGTCGTTGTCCTCATTGAAGGTGAACCTTCACCCCAGTCTGAGGTCCTGAGCGCTCTGGAGCAGGTTTTCATCAAGGATCTCTTTGCTCTATTCATCTTTCCCTGACTAGCCTCACAGTCCCTGCCGCTGAAAAACATCCCCACATCCCCCATGCTACCACCACCATGCTTAACCATAGGGATGGTGCCAGGTCTCCTCCAGACATGATGCTTGGCATTCAGGCCAAAGAGTTCAATCTTGATTCCATCAGACCAGAGAATCTCGTTTCTCATGGTCTGGAGACCTTTAGGTGACTTTTGGCAAACTCCAAGTGGGCTGTCATGTGCCTTTTACTGAGGAGTGGCTTCTGTCTGGCCACTCTACCATAAAGGCCTGATTGGTGGTGTGTTGCAGAGATAATTGTCCTTCTGGAAGGTTCTCCCATCGCCAAAGACGAATTCTGAATCTGTCAGATTGACCATTGGGTTCTTGGTCACTTCGACCTCATGGCTGGCTTGGTATTTGCGCTGACATGCACCGTTAATTGTGGGACCTTATATAAACAGGTGTGTGCCTTTCCAAATCATGTCCAATCAATTGAATATACCACAGGTGGACTCCCAAGTTGTAGAAACATCTCAAGGATGATCAATGGAAACATGATGCATCTGAGCTCAACTTTGAGTCTCATAGCAAAGGGTCTGAATTGTTATGTAAATCATGTATTTAATTTTTTTATTTTTTATACATTTGCAAAAATGTCTAAACACCTGTTTTTCTATTTATCATTGTGGGGTATTGTGTGTAGATTGATGATGGGGAAAAAAGTATTTTAATCCATTTTATAATAAGGCTGTAATGTAACAAAATGTGAAAAAAGGGAAGGGGTCTGAATACTTTATGAATGCAGTGTATATAGACCTTAAAGGAATAGCTCACCTCAACTATGCACTGTATATAGACCTTAAAGGGATAGCTCACCTCAACTATGCACTGTATATAGACCTTAAAGGGATAGCTCACCTCAACTATGCACTGTATATAGACCTTAAAGGGATAGCTCACCTCAACTATGCACTGTATATAGACCTTAAAGGGATAGCTCACCTCAACTATGCACTGTATATAGACCTTAAAGGGATAGCTCACCTCAACTATGCACTGTATATAGACCTTAAAGGGATAACCTCAACTATGCACTGTATATAGACCTTAAAGGAATAGCTCACCTCAACTATGCACTGTATATAGACCTTAAAGGGATAGCTCACCTCAACTATGCACTGTATATAGGCCTTAAAGGGATAGTTCACCTCAACTATGCACTGTAGCTGCTCTCTTTTGACATTTTATAATAGACTTACCACTTTTACACTAGAATTGTTTTGGAATCTGGTCTTTCAACAAACTATTGTCTATAAACCATTTATTCAATGCCCGACTCTCATGTTTATGTCACGCCTTGGTCATTGTATCTTGTGTTTTTGTTATATGTTTGGGTAGGCCAGGGTGTGACATGGGTTTATATGTTGTATTTCGTATTGGGGTTTGTATTAATTGGGAGTGTGTATTAGTAGGGGTGTGTCTAGTTAGGCTTGGCTGCCTGAGGCGATTCCTAATTGGAGTCAGCTGATTCTAGTTGTCTCGGATTGGGAACCGTATTTAGGTAGCTTGAGTGCGCGTTGTATTTCGTGGGTGATTGTACCTGTCTTTGTGTTAGTCACCAGATAGGCTGTATTAGTTTCTCTCCTTTGTTTTCGTATTTTCAGTTATTTCATGTACCGTATTTTCTTCATTAAAAGTCATGAGTAACCTACACGCTGCATTTCGGTCTGACTTTCTACAAACAACAGACGAAGATCATTACAGTTTACATGTGAACATACTATATATCATATCATGACTGACTATTCATTGAGATGAGCAGTAAACTGGAGAGTGAGAAAATGTAATGGCTCATTCTAAGACGATAGTGACACGGATACCTAGTGTACTGTGGTTGTTGTCATGCTCTGCGATGTATTGAAGACAATGCCGCTCCTCTCTCTCCAGCTGTAATATATACTCGCAGTCTGGGTGCAGACTGGACAGATCCTGGCAAGAGAGATGGGTCGGGGAGAGAAAGAGAAACAGAAAGTGAGGCAAATATTGAACCAAAAGTTGAAACCATAGAAACAAAACCAATTATTCTTCTCTTAAGTGTATGGAAGAACACTCACATCTCCCTCCAGAAACCCACCTGAATGGCGATTGAAGAAAGGAATGAATGTTATCTACTAGCTCAGACGTCTGCACATTTTATTATTCATTTTAAGTGCACCCAGATGAAATGACATTTTTTACATTTGAAGGTGGCTATTCCCAAGGAAAACAAGAACATAAAACACCTTGACATTGACAGAGTCTGTATCCCGAATGTCAGAGAAAGGAAAATGAACCAACAAGACCAACAGAACCCTGAACAGCTTCTATCCCCAAGCTATAAGACTGCTATAAATGGTTAGTTAAATAGTTGACCAATAGCTACCCGGACCATCTGCATTGGCCCTTTTGACTCATCACATAAGCTGCTGCTACTGTTTATTATCTATCCCATTGCCTAGTCACTTTACCTCTACCTATATGTACAGTTCAAGTCAGAAGTTTACATACACCTTAGCCAACTACATTTAGACTCAGTTTTTCCACAATTCCTGACATTTAATCCCAGTAAAAATTCCCTGTCTTAGGTCAGTTAGGATCACCACTTTATTTAAATAATGTAAAATGTCAGAATAATAGTAGAGATAATGATTTATTTCAGCTTTTATTTCTTTCATCACATTCCCAGTGGGACAGAAGTTTACATACATTCAATTAGTATTTGGTAGGATTGCTGGTGTAACTGAAACAGGTTTGTAGGCCTCCTTGCTCACACATGCTTTTTCAGTTCTGCCCACAAAATGTCTATAGGATTGAGGTCAGGGCTTTGTGATGGCCACTCCAATACCTTGACTTTGTTGTCCTTAAGCCATTTTTCCACAACTTTGGAAGTATGCTTGGGGTCATTGATCATTTGGAAGACCCATTTGCGACAAAGATTTAACTTCCTGACTGATGTCTTGAGATGTTGCTTCAATATATCCACATCATTTTCGTACCTCATGATGCCATCTATTTTGTGAAGTGCACCAGTCCCTCCTGCAGCAAAGCACCCCACAACATGACGATGTGCTTCACGGTTGGGATCGTGTTCTTCGGCTTGCAAGCTTCCCCCTTTTCCCTCCAAACATAATGATGGTCATTATGGCCAAACAGTTCTATTTTTGTTTCATCAGACCAGACAACATTTCTCCAAAAAGTACGATCTTTGTCCCCATGTGCAGTTGCAAACCGTAGTCTGGCTTTTTTAAGTCGGTTTTGGAGCAGTGGCTTCTTCCTTGCTGAGCGGACTTTCAGGTTATGTCGATATGGGACTGGTTTTACTGTGGATATAGATACTTTTGTACCCGTTTCCTCCAGCATCTTCACAGGGTCCTCTGCAGTTGTTCTGGGATTGATTTGTACTTTTCGCATCAAAGTACTTTCATCTCTAGGAGAAAGAACGCATCTCCTTCCTGAGCAATATGACAGCTGCTGGCTGTCATATTGCTCAGGAAGGACTTGTGAAGGTCTACAATTTGTTTTCCAAGGTCTTTTCTGATTTCTTTTGATTCTCCCATGAGGTCAAGCAAAGAGGCACTGATGTTGAAGGTAGGCCTTGAAATGCATACACAGGTACACCTCCAATTGACTCAAATTATGTCAATTAGCCTATCAGAAGCTTCTAAAGCCATTAATTCATTTTCTGGAATTTTCCAAGCTGTTTAAAGGCACAGCCAACTTAGTGAATGTAAACTTCTGACCCACTGGAATTGTGATGCAGTGAATTATAAGTGAAATAATGTCTGTAAACAATTGTTGGAAAAATTACTTGTCATGCACAAAGTAGATGTCCTAACTGACTTTCCAAAACTATAGTTTGTTAACAAGATATTTTTGGAGTGGTTGAAAAACGAGTTTTAATGACTCCAACGTAAGTGTATGTAAACTTCTGACCTCAACTGTACACGTCTACCTCAATTCCCTCGTACTATTGCACATCCACTAGGTATGTCACGGATCTAACAGATTTCCAAACCTGGATTGTGCAACATTTGCCTGTTTTTTTATTCTTCAAGCTCTGTCAAACTGGTTGTTGATCATTGCTAGACAAACATTTTCAGGTCTTGACATATATTTTAAAGTAGATTTAAGTCAAACTCGGCCACTCAGCAACATTCACTGTCTTCTTGGTAAGCAACTCCAGTGTAGATTTGGCCTTGTGTTGTAGGTTACTGAGACAGGCGAGAGGAAGTGCGAACGAGAGACATTAATTCATTGAGTTTCTCTAAGTGCCACATTCGTTTCAATTAGGGTTGCAGGTCATTGTCATGCCAAGTCGCCTGAAGTCAATATGTACATAGGCAAACCCTTAGAGCCCTTTAACTTAGGCCTAGACTGCTCTGAATTACTAAGTACCTGTACCTTGACATTAGATGCCGATTATGGATCTATCTACTATAGTTTATCTTTCCATCAATCTATCTGCCTATAACTACTGTACAGTCATATACATCCAGTCCTATACACCCAGTCCTATACTT
Source organism: Oncorhynchus gorbuscha (assembly GCF_021184085.1). Lineage (NCBI taxonomy): Eukaryota > Metazoa > Chordata > Actinopteri > Salmoniformes > Salmonidae > Oncorhynchus > Oncorhynchus gorbuscha. Next base: position 14,133,977 of record NC_060174.1, read on the forward strand.
ACAGTCCCTTTACCTACAGTCCCTTTACCTACAGTCCTTCTAAAAATAAATTGCGTTTTATAAAAGCATCTAAGATATACACATAAACTAGATGGTAATTTTCCATGAAGTAAAATTGTGTGACTTGTTTCAGCTCTTTAAAAAGTATTTTTGTGGCGGTGGACAAGATAGCCTGAATATGTGAAAGTTGGTTTGGTGACTAATTTGAACGGTTCAAGAGTTACTGTTGGTGTGTTATTTTATGCAAATGTTGATAAGAGTTTTATGAATTTCAAGTTAGGAAAGCCTGAATATTAAGCGTCTGAGGCTCAGTTACACCTGCAGAGATGATTGTGTGGTGCCTGGATGATCAGATAAAGTAACCAGACATATGAAACCATTATCTTCTAGGTGGGAAGTATAATATATACAGTGCTCTTTACAAGGCTAAGCAGGTACGGGGAAAACATTTTGTGTGCCTGCATTCGTGTGCGCGTGTGCCTGCGTGAACGGAGGACTGGAGGAAGCAACACACGCATATTTCTTCCATTTCCGTGTGTGAGAGTATGTCTGTGGAATTGTTAGTTTTAGGATATGATGAGTGGTTGTGTGGATGGACATACTCTGCATTTGGAAAGTATGCAGACCCCTTGACTTTTTCCACATTTTGTTATATTACAGCCTTATTCTAAAATTGATTAAACTGTTTTTTTTCCCTCATCAATACCCCATAAAGACAAAGCGCAAACAAGTCTGTTTTCTTTGCAAATGTATTAAAAATTAAAAATTAAAATATCACATTTACATAAATATTCAGACCCTTAATTCAGTACTTTTTTGAAGCATCTTTGGCAGAGATTACAGCCTCGATTCTTCTTAGGTATGACACTAAAAGCTTGGTACACCTGTATTTAAGGAGTTTCTCCCATTCCTCTCTGCATGTCCTTTCAAGCTCTGTCAGGTTGGATGGGGAGCGTCGTTGCACAGCTATTTTCAGGTCTCTTCAGATGTGTTTGATTGGGTTCAAGCCTGGGCTCTGGCTGGGCCACTCAAGGACATTCAGAGACTTGTCCCGAAGCCACTCCTGTGTTGTCTTGGCTGTGTACTTAGGGTCGTTGTAATATTGGAAGGTTAACCTTCACCCCAGTCTAAGGTCCTGAGTGCTCTGGAGCAGGACCTTTTCATCAAGGATCTCTCTGTACTTTGCTCTGTTCATCTTTCCCTAGATCTTGACTAGGGTTGCAAAGGGTCGGAAACTTTCCTGGAAATTTCCGAAAATTTTCTGGAAGTTCTCCATGGGGAGTTAATTTGGGGAATTTTGCTTAAATTCATCAAAAAAAGTTAGCTTATACTTTTAGTAAGTAGTAGGCAAGATAGATTTCAGACACGGACAGTTGTGGCTTTTACCGACACACTCTGAATTCCATATTGCCCCCTAGACACTTGTCTTAATCTGAGAGGATTGGCTACATATCAGCGTTACGGTAATTGCTTATGATTGGTTGCAATAGGTCTATTGGTTCTAATTGGATGCCATTGGCCTATTGGTTCTGATTGGTTGCCATAGGCCTATTGGTTCCATCTATCCACTCCTCTCAGATCTACAGTAGTGCCTAGGGTGTAGGGTCTAGCGGTTAGGATTAAGGTATAGGGCTAGGGGTTAGGGTCTAGGGTCTAGGGATCAATATGGAACTGAGCATAAGCAGAGTAGAGTCACTCTGTGTTTGTCTGGATCACTGTTAGGTTATTACAAGTCTCTGGGTAGAAGAGTAGAGATAAAAAGGATACCAGAAGAGGAGAGCAATGTGTGTTCTGTATGATGTAGCTAGTGGCATAGTCACTTCAACTAAAATCATCTCAGGGTTTATGTTTACATTTGTAAAATATGCAGGTCATGTTGTCGGCCATGTTGGAAAACGCTAAGAGAGCTAATGCTAACCACATCACTACTGTAATTGACCTTTGAACTTGTTTGTGTAGAGCATTTACACTGGTTGCTCTTATTGGCTTCATTACAACAATATCATCAACAATAACAACATGTGTGTGTCAGTAACACGCTTGTCAAATTCTCCATATGGGAATATTTCCCACCAGACGTTATTGTCTCCTGGTTTGGCAGTTGCTATAAAATGGATCATTGTCGTTTTGAAAAACCAGGTCACGTTGATTCTGATAAAGGACTTTATTTCTTTGGATAAGCCGAGGCACAACGACGACATAATCTCCCTGGAGTAGAAAAGTGTAGATAACTCACAGGTTGGTCGGGGTCTCTCTCATACACACACCCATATGTCAGTCTTGTCACTGAAAAAGGTTACATTTTGTTTTCCTGTTTCCTGTCAATTCTTCACTCTTCAAATGAAGGCTACCCAATAGAAACTTTCAGTCCCACTTTAGGCATTACAACTTTTAAAGGCTTTATGTAGCATACATAACGTCTTCATAAGCACTTTAAAGATGCTTCACAAATCCTTATAATATGTACATAGCTATCTCAATTACCTCGTACCCCTGCACAGACTCAGTACTGGTACTCCCTGTATATAGCCATGTTATTTTTTACTCGTTATAGTTATTCACTGTTTATTTATGCCTTGTGTCACTATTTCTAATTTGATTTTATATTTTTGTCTTATCTTTAACTCTGCATTGTTGGAAAAGGACCCTTAAGTAAGAATTTAATTGTTAGTTTACACCTGTTGTTTACAAAGCACGTGACAAATACAATCTGATGTCATACCATATTAAGGGTGTATGGGAAGGGGGATACCTTGTCAGTTGTACAACTGAAATCTGTCTTCCGCATTTAACCCAACCCCTTTGAATCAGAGAGGTGCGGGGGACTGCTTTAATCCACATCTTCGGCACCCAGGGGGAACAGCAGCTTAACTGCCTTGCTCAGGGGCAGAACAACAGATTTTTACCTTGTCAGCTCTGGGATTGGAACCAGCAACTTTTCGGTTACTGGCCCAACGCTCTGGGTGCATTGCCAAATGTGACCAAATGTTCTGATGTGAAGAGCAAAGTGCTACAATTGAATAAAATCAGTCAGATATCATGGTGGAGTTCAATGCTCAACTTCCAACTTTGTCTGTAAAAACACTTTTTAGTCATTTTTGTAATACTTGACCCAGTTACCTGGTTATTTTGTTTGCAGTGCCTTTCTGTCTCAATCTGACTACAGAAATGTTTCAGAGGATGTGGGATAAAGAGCAGTTAAAGTTTCAATGTAGCAGTTTGTATGTCAATACGGGTCTCCCGAGTGGTGCAGTGGTCTAAGACACTGCATCTCAGTGCTAGAGGCCTTACTATAGACACCCTAGTTCAATTCCAGGCTGTATCACAACTGGATGTGATTGGGAGTCCCATAGGGCGGCGCACAATTTGGCCGGTGTAGGTCGTCATTATAAATAAGAATTTGTTCTTAACTGACTTGCCTAGTTAAATATAGATCAAATCATTTCTAGGTAACAATTAAGTATCTTACTGTAAATGTTTTCAATTAAAATGGTCAAAAAGAAACAAAAATAGCTTCTTAGCAAAAATTTATTTCTTAAGAAATAATTTTGCTAGGACTGTATGGAAGTGGCCTGAGCAGGGAGGGGAAAACTGAAAACTAGCTGTTATTGGCAGAGAGGTTTGGAACTCTTTTTCTTATTGGTCTACTAACTAATTTATTGGTGATGTCACCAGGCAGGCCAAAACTCCATCCCACCAAAACAGGCTAACATTTTAGGTGCTCTTTTCCAACAGGTCTTACACTAACAGAGCATTATAATTATTTTCACAATTCCACAGAGGAAATATACACTGAGTATCCAAAATATTAAGAACACCTGCTCTTTCCATGACATATACTGACCAGGTGAATCCAGGTGAAAGCTATGATCCCTTATTGATGTCACTTGTTAAATCCACTTCAACCAGTGTATATGACGGGGAGGAGACAGGTTAAAGAAGGATTTTTAATCATTGAGACAATTGTGACATGGATTGTGTATGAGTTGTCATGTTTTGTCATTTATTATCTTGTCTTGTCCCTGTGCTTCCTTCTATTCGTTTCCCTCTGCTGGTCTTATTAGGTTCTTTCCCTCTTTCTATCCCTCTCTCTCCCCCTCCCTTTCTCACTCTCCCGCTCTCTCTTCTCTCTATCGTTCCGTTCCTGCTCCCAGCTGTTCCTATTCCCCTAATCATCATTTAGTCTTCCCACACCTGTTCCCGATCCTTTTCCCTGATTAGAGTCCCTATTTCTCCCCTTGTTATTCGTTTCTGCCCTGTCGGTTCCTTGTCTATAATTCACCGTGCTGTGTTTGTGTATCGCCCTGTCGTGTCGTGTTTTCCTCAGATGCTGCGTGGTGAGCAGGTGTTTGAGTCTGTCTGGTTCAAGTGCCTTCCCGAGGCAACCTGCTGTTCACCTGCTGTTCAAGATCGAGTCTCCAGTTTGTCCTCGTCATTTCGAGTGAAAGTTGTGTTTTTGATTGTATTTACTTTACTGGATTAAAGACTCTGTTTTCGCCAAGTCGCTTTTGGGTCCTCTTTCACCTGCATGACAGAAGGAACCGACCAAGGAATGGACCCAGCGACTTCAGACGCTCGTTACACTGCCGTCGAGATCCAAGGAGCCATGCTCGGCAGACACGAGCAGGAATTGTCTGCTGCTCGCCATGCCGTGGAGAACCTGGCCGCTCAGGTTTCCGACCTCTCTGGACAGTTCCAGAGTCTACGTCTCGTGCCACCTGTTACTTCCTGGCCTGCCGAGCCTCCAGAACCTAGGGTTAATAACCCACCTTGCTACTCCGGGCAGCCCACTGAGTGCCGCTCCTTTCTCACGCAGTGTGAGATTGTGTTCTCTCTCCAACCCAACACATACTCTAGAGAGAGCTCGGGTTGCTTACGTCATTTCACTCCTTACTGGCCGGGCTCGAGAATGGGGCACAGCTATCTGGGAGGCAAGGGCTGATTGCTCTAACAAGTTCCAGAACTTTAAAGAGGAGATGATTCGGGTTTTTGACCGTTCAGTTTTTGGTAGGGAGGCTTCTAGGGCCCTGGCTTCCTTATGCCAAGGTGAACGGTCCATAACGGATTATTCTATTGAGTTTCGCACTCTTGCTGCCTCTAGTGAGTGGAACGAGCCGGCGCTGCTCGCTCGTTTTCTGGAGGGACTCCACGCAGTGGTTAAGGATGAGATTCTCTCCCGGGAGGTTCCTTCAGATGTGGACTCTTTGATTGCTCTCGCCATCCGCATAGAACGACGGGTAAATCTTCGTCACCGGGCTCGTGGAAGAGAGCTCGCATCAACGGTGTTTCCCTGCTCCGCATCGCAACCATCTCCCTCCTCTGGCTCAGAGACTGAGCCCATGCAGCTGGGAGGGATTCGCATCTCGACTAAGGAGAGGGAACGGAGGATCACCAACCGCCTGTGCCTCTATTGCGGAGTTGCTGGACATTTTGTTAATTCATGTCCAGTAAAAGCCAGAGCTCATCTGTAAGCGGAGGGCTACAGGTGAGCGCAACTACTCAAGTCTCTCCATCAAGATCCTGTACTACTTTGTCGGTCCATCTACGCTGGACCGGTTCGGTGCTACATGTAGTGCCTTGATAGACTCTGGGGCTGAGGGTTGTTTCATGGACGAAGCATGGGTTCGGAAACATGACATTCCTTTCAGAGAGTTAGAGAAGCCTACGCCCATGTTCGCCTTAGATGGTAGTCATCTTCCCAGTATCAGATTTGAGACACTACCTTTAACCCTCACAGTATCTGGTAACCACAGTGAGACTATTTCTTTTTTGATTTTCCGTTCACCGTTTACACCTGTTGTTTTGGGTCATCCCTGGCTAGTATGTCATAATCCTTCTATTAATTGGTCTAGTAATTCTATCCTATCCTGGAACGTTTCTTGTCATGTGAAGTGTTTAATGTCTGCCATCCCTCCCGTTTCTTCTGTCCCTACTTCTCAGGAGGAACCTGGCGATTTGACAGGAGTGCCGGAGGAATATCATGATCTGCGCACGGTCTTCAGTCGGTCCCGAGCCAACTCCCTTCCTCCTCACCGGTCGTATGATTGTAGTATTGATCTCCTTCCGGGGACCACTCCTCCTCGGGGTAGACTATACTCTCTGTCGGCTCCCGAACGTAAGGCTCTCGAGGATTATTTGTCTGTGTCTCTTGACGCCGGTACCATAGTGCCTTCTTCCTCTCCGGCCGGGGCGGGGTTCTTTTTGTTAAGAAGAAGGACGGTACTCTGCGCCCCTGCGTGGATTATCGAGGCTGAATGACATAACGGTTAAGAATCGTTATCCGCTTCCCCTTATGTCATCAGCCTTCGAGATTCTGCAGGGAGCCAGGTGCTTTACTAAGTTGGACCTTCGTAACGCTTACCATCTCGTGCGCATCAGAGAGGGGGACGAGTGGAAAACGGCGTTTAACACTCCGTTAGGGCATTTTGAGTACCGGGTTCTGCCGTTCGGTCTCGCCAATGCGCCAGCTGTTTTTCAGGCATTAGTTAATGATGTTCTGAGAGACATGCTGAACATCTTTGTTTTTGTCTATCTTGACGATATCCTGATTTTTTCTCCGTCACTCGAGATTCATGTTCAGCACGTTCGACGTGTTCTACAGCGCCTTTTAGAGAATTGTCTCTACGTAAAGGCTGAGAAGTGCTCTTTTCATGTCTCCTCCGTTACTTTTCTCGGTTCCGTTATTTCCGCTGAAGGCATTCAGATGGATTCCGCTAAGGTCCAAGCTGTCAGTGATTGGCCCGTTCCAAGGTCACGTGTCGAGTTGCAGCGCTTTCTAGGTTTCGCTAATTTCTATCGGCGTTTCATTCGTAAT
>NC_060174.1:14145790-14280790 GCF_021184085.1 Oncorhynchus gorbuscha
TTGGTAATCAATCTGTTTTTGTCACCACCAAGCTTAGCTTGGTAATCACAATGTTGTTGTCACCACCAAGCTTAGTTTGGTAATCACAATGTTGTTGTCACCACCAAGCTTAGTTTGGTAATCACAGTGTTTTTGTTAACACCAAGCTTAGTTTGGTAATCACTCTGTTGTTGTCACACCAAGCTTAGTTTGGTAATCACTCTGTTGTCACCACCAAGCTTAGTTAGGTAATCACTCTGTTGTCACCACCAAGCTTAGTTAGGTAAGCACTCTTTTGTTGTCACCACCAAGCTTAGTTAGGTAATCACTCTGTTGTCACCACCAAGCTTAGTTAGGTAATCACACTGTTGTCACCACCAACCTTAGTTAGGTAGTCACACTGTTGTTGTCACCACCAAGCTTAAGTTAGGTAATCACTCTGTTGTCACCACCAAGCTTAGTTAGGTAATCACTCTGTTGTCACCACCAAGCTTAGTTTGGTAATCACAGTGTTTTTGTCACCACCAAGCTTAGCTTGGTAATCACACTGTTGTTGTCAACACCAAGCTTAGTTTGGTAATCACTCTGTTGTTGTCACACCAAGCTTAGTTTGGTAATCACTCTGTTGTCACCACCAAGCTTAGTTAGGTAATCACTCTGTTGTCACCACCAAGCTTAGTTAGGTAAGCACTCTTTTGTTGTCACCACCAAGCTTAGTTAGGTAATCACTCTGTTGTCACCACCAAGCTTAGTTAGGTAATCACACTGTTGTCACCACCAACCTTAGTTAGGTAATCACTCTGTTGTTGTCACCACCAAGCTTCGTTAGGTAATCACTCTGTTGTCACCACCAAGCTTAGTTAGGTAATCACTCTGTTGTTGTCACCACCAAGCTTAGTTAGGTAATCACTCTGTTGTTGTCACCACCAAGCTTCGTTAGGTAATCACTCTGTTGTTGTCACTACCAAGCTTTGTTAGGTAATCACTCTGTCCATTATTATCCTGGACACACACACTGTCATACTGTTAGCTTGGGACAGGAATACAAAACAGCTGGTAAAACACACACCCAGTGGCTTTAATTTGGCAGATCATTGGTAACCAGACTCTATTTTTTTTACATTTCACCTTTATTTAACCAGGCAAGTCAGTTAAGAACACATTCTTATTTTCAATGACGGCCTGGGAACAGTGGGTTAACTGCCTGTTCAGGGCAGCTCGGGGGTTTGAACTCGCAACCTTCTGGTTACTAGTCCAACGCTCTAACCACTAGGCTACGCTGCTGCCCCTAGTGGAATCAGTCATAACCCTCCAAACTGAACATAGAGTATTTGCTTGGCTATTTTTAGCTCTGGTCCATGTCGTTAGTGTGAGCTCCTAATCAAGGTTGTTAATGAGCATGGAGAAACTCACACTAACTTTTGCAGGTGTCTCTGCAAAAGTGAATGGGCCAAGAACACCATTTCATTTTCACTGATCACATTTAATTTTCACTGATGACATTTAATTTTGACAGAGACAACATCACCATTGGCTCTAGTTAAATCAGAGCACCGTATGCCGAGGCCTGGTCCCATCTGTTTGTGCTCTTGCAAACGACATAGCTGTCATTGAGAAGCTGAACACGACATTGTCATTGGCATGACAAGGAGTTGGCATGATAGCACAAACAGACTGGCCCCGGGGCTACCATAGGCCCATCCATGTGGAGGAAGAGGAAAGCCAACACGGTCATATAGGACCAGTATATTCCAACAACAATTCAGTACAAACCTAGCCTGGTGGTCCAAGATCTAATTGTGTTGTCTTGTCAACTACTAGGCTATATGGTCATTGTCATTGCCACACATCAGCCATAGGAGTCTGCAAACAGATCTGGGACCACCAGGCTAACACAAATCCTACTTTTATATGGGAAAACACAGTCTACTTTTAATTTCATGATTGAGATACAGTTAATTTAATAGCCTGGCTCCACTTCAAAATGTGGATATAGGGTGACTGCCTTGTGGCACAAACAACATTCATTAATAAATCACATCATTACTCTGCAGATACCACATAGTCCCATGTGATTAACATTAACCTTGAAGAATAACTTTAATTATAATTTCCCTATGGAGGGGAGGAGCAGGGCTTATTAGAAGACAATCAGGGTCAGCACAAACTCATTCATTATGGGGCTTTCGTGCCATGGATTTAATTACACCAATGAAAGACCCCTCCACACTCACACAAACACGCAAACGCACGCAAAACACATGTACAGACACACACTTAAAATTTGATATAGCTATCTCCTTGCAGTCTTTCAAATGTATTATAATGGGCTCCTCACGCTCTTGCGACTCCTTGTGGTGGGCCGGTTGCCTCAGGCTGACTTCGGTCATCAGTTGAACAGTGTTTCCTTCGACACATTGGTGCAGCTGGTTTCCGGGTTAAGCGAGTGGGTTTTAAGAGGTGCGGGTTTGGCGGATCACGTTTCAGAGGCTGCATGACTCGACCTTCACCTCTCCCAAGCCGTTGGGGAGTTGCAGCGGTGAGACAAGATCGTAACCACAAAATCGGGTAGGAAAAAGGGGTAAAAAATATCTATATATAAAAATAATATATATCTTTTTTATACACAGCTACATCAAAGTTTGATATTTCAAAAAATAAAATAAAGGGATGCATGAATGTGTACACTGAGTGTGGTGGACCTTCCTTGATACACACTGGAAATAGTTGAGCATGAAAAACCCAGCAGTGTTGCAGTTCTTGACACAAAGCTGTGAGCATGGCACCTACTACCATAACCTGTTCAAAGGCACATAAATATTGTCTTGCCCATTCACCCTCTGGATGGCACACATACACAATCCATGTCTCAATTGTCTCAAGGCTTTAAAAAATCCTTCTTTAACCTGTCTCCTCCCCTTCATCTACACTCATTGAAGTGGGTTTAACAATGGACATCAATCAGGGATCATAGCATTCACCTAGATTTCGCTGGTCAGTTTATATCATTGAAGGAGCAGGTGTTCTTAATGTTTTGTACACAGCGTATTTCTTCATCATACACGTGACATTTTAAGTTATCCAAAACATGTAGGCGATAACCTATTCTGTATACATGCGTGTAACCTAATTGTCAATGCTTCGACAATTATTTACACTTTTAGAGTCTAATGCATGCACAATACGGTCCTCAACATCTGTGTACAGTAAGTCATATAGTGGAAGAAAGCACTTCAAATACTTACAGATGGAGCCAAAGACGTCATGAAAATAATCCAATAGAGAAGGACACGCATCTTGAGTGTTCGATGCTGTTTGAATGCGTCAGATCAACTCAGCAAACCGTCCACTCTCACTGAACTGCCGTCTATTTAATTAAGTCTCCAATGAAGAAGGTAGCGGAAAAACGATCTCCCCACCACAGGGAGAGATGCATCTAAAACCATCTCTCCGCTGCGTCGGAGCCTGCGCGTGCCACCGGCTGTCTACACTACAAAGTCACATTACTGAAGCTAGAATCGGTTTGAAATTTGATTATCACAACTAACACTACCCATGTAAACTTTTATTGTGGGTTTACTGCGCTTTATGTGCGTTAAACCCAGTGTCCGATTGTATTCCAGTCATTTCTTGTGCATCATTGGACATTTCTGTAAGCATGTGTGGGGTGTAATTACAGTTGATTTATTTTCCTCTATATTTTAATCTTAGAAGTCAATACATACATTAACATTAAAGCACAATGCGCACTTAATTCACTAATGGCCTGGTAGCTCCGACGCACACATCAATGCACATTTTCGCCTCATATTGTTGTCACGGCTGCCCCCAAGCTGCGTGGATACGATTATCTATGATTCCATGAAGGTAGGGGGTACCGGAGCGCCAAGTCTAGTTCCAAACTGCTCCTTAATAGCTTTTACTCCCAAGCCACAAAACTGAACAATTAATCAAATGCCCCCCCCCGGCCTGGAACCCCAAAAAGCGCTTTGCCTGGTTGAGTGTTCCCTTGTTAATGTCCAAAAGCGGAAGTCAAGGGTGATATGATCCATCACTATCTGTTCTACGATTTGTCGTGTCTAGACATGGTATTGAAATGAGTATCTTATAAGTCCACTGTGTCTGCATTGTGACCAGAGTTCCTGGTGCCACCCTGTAAGAAAATTATTTAACAGATATTCTTTTAACATTCTTTTTTTAAATATTTTTTTTTACGACAATTATTGATGCCCTAAGTCAATGATACCTGTCAATGGACAAGATACAATGGATCCTCTGTAGGTGGTAAGGAAGATCTGATCACAATGCATATCTTAATTGAATACTTCTGTCTAAAACTGTGAGCCCAATCAGAATGTGGACAAGATGCATGTTATACCCAGTGCATGTTAGCACCAGATACCAGCACCAGATATAAACAGGGCTAAAGACTTCCAACCTGGAACAGGTGTGGGGAGTTAGGAGGAGGAAGAGAGTGACATCATTAACAAACTTTATTTTTAAGTTGAACTGTACATGTTTTTACATCATAGTGAATGCATAGATCAAGAACAGGGTCATGTGGATTTCACTGAAGTCACATGATGCTGGTGGCAGACTTGAAAGCCCTCAGTTTGTTAATTTAAAAAAGATAGGATATCTTTCCCTGCACAATCTCTTTTACAAACACCAGAAAATACTATCAAAATACTATTCCTTGTGACATTGTAAATCATTATTATTGCTAAATTCCATCCAAAAGTGCAAAACTGTAGAGAAAATATGAGGCTTTGTATACAAATTGCACACATGTAGACCACTTATAAAATACAAAAGAAAAGCTCCCAATAAAAATGGAAAACAGTTCTCTGTAAAAGCAGCATTCGATGTAGCTACTGAGCCCCATTGGTGTAGGTAGGGTGAAGTTGCCCCTAGAATCTGATCTTGGGTCAGTGTTGAAATTTTCCTCACTAAGGGTTAAGGTTATGACTGGTGGAGCGGAAGCTCATCCTAGATCTGTACTAAAGGAAAATTCACCCCAGAGCTGGCTTCATTAGTGAAGAACATTGGTCGCCTCCTTGACTGATGGTATAACTGAGATGTCATTCCTTATTGCTTTCAGATACTATAATACATACAAAGGAAAATATCAACACTTAGGATCCTTACAAGAACAAAAAAAACAGAGGTCCTATTTATACACGGTATCTAAATGTATGGCTATAACAAAATTCTAAAATCCCTTATAACGAAACATAACGAAATCATATTCCTATGATGGTATATAATCTATAGGCCTGCTGTTATGCTCAATCCAGATTTTATCCAAAGAGACCTTACAGAAACATAAGCTTGCCATGGTACACTACACTATGCTTTGGGGTGCTCAGGGAGGATAGCCTAAACACAAAAGTCTATAAGCCCTGGGCACAGCAGTGTATTCTCAAAGATGCGGACTATAGCAAGAACTGGCTATGCCAAACACGTGTAAATCCACACTTGGAAAATCATATTTTTTTATCTTTAAAGTGCAGTTTTATATGTGTCTTTTGTAATTAAAACATAATTCAAAACTATGTTGAAGGGGAATTTATCTCTTATAGGCAAAAGTTGGCACTTGCTTTGTCGGTAAGTGACATTGAGCTTATAGGTCACAGTAATAGATCATGTTAGTTGATAGTGTGCTGTATAATATAACCTTGAAGCAATACAACCAAACTATTATGTTGCAGTTATCTTAATGAAATTATCATTAAACATTATTTTGCATCAAAACCATTTGAAAATTGATTTCTTAAAAACTATCCTTTTGGGATATAAATGCTCCCCACGTGCTTTTTACATTAGAATAAATATTGCAGTCTTTCATTTTAAATCTTGGAGCTATGGAAAAACCTGAGGAAAGCCTATTAATGGTCGAAGAGAGTTCCTCTATAGTGTATAACCCATGACTCTGAGTTCAATTCATTTAAACAGAAGGCTTCAAAAGCTCCCACAGACACAAGAAATTGGTAGCAAAGCTTTCAATCTCTTGTATTACTTAGTGCCCATTTTCCCCCCCACACAATTATCTTCCCTTCAGCCTGGCAGCATTTGAGGATGACACAAAGTAACTGCCTCCTCCTAAACATAATGTAGTCTAGCTGGACTTGTTTTAGCATGAAAAAGATGCTATTTTGTCCAGTATTGTCCTCTGTATTGTGTGATTACAATGTGAGCAGTTGCTCAATAAGTGTCATCTTACTTGTGGACACTGTGTTAGTCCATGATAGAAAACAATCATAGCTAATAACATTGTATAAATGTGTGCGCAATAACCTCTCTATCTCTGTTTAACAAGACCATGTAGTGAACTCATAAGGCTACCCTTTTAACTCTTCACCTGTGGTTAAGTTTTGAATTCCTGGTTTTCCTACAGATGTAGGTTCTAAATTTGGACCCAGTTTGCTACAGCAGGAAAATAATCCTGCAGCAACAGAACATGTGAATTATATTGTGGATTATAATTAATGGGCATTTTTTAAATGGTTTGATATATTTTTGTAAGGGAAAATCAAGTCTGAAATGTAAAAGTGGAAATAACAAACTTTAGAAGCCTCTTTAAGCCTCAAATACACAACAGGTTTTAAATTTCATGAAAGTTCTCCTGCAAGAGGGTAATCAAATCAAGACCCTACATCTGTACATTTGTTTCACCACATACTCTATGTGAAGAGTCCATTAGGTCAAAACAACCACCATGTCTGTAGGGTGTTTTTGCTCTAACTAAAACATGACCAACACACTCAAAACATAAAAACATTAGTGTTAAAAATATAGGGATCCAACAAAACTTTTTTTTAATATATAAAAGAGCAAAACCAAACATAAAATAGTGAACTTGGTGGGGCATCCAGAAACAAATACGCATTTGAAAAAAAAACTATAACCTTCACCCTGCGTAAGTATCCATTATCCAGGCTTAGAAGTCACTCCCATCGTATATAATCGTCTTCTCGATTGTCAAGTGGTAGAGGACTTTCTTTGAGATGAACCTGTCAGGGTTGTAGTGAAGAAATAGAACAATATAACATTTTGCAACAAAAATGAAACCCTCACAAGCAACTTCGTAGTACTGCAGTGCTTCAGAGAGCTGTGTCATCCTTCACCACAAGGGCACATGGGAACTGGAGACTGACTTGATGCTAGCGATAGATGTTCTACAGAAGCACACTGCCATGAGAAGGTGGGTTTCAGTGTGGTTACGGTTAAGAACGTGACTGTTTTGCCTACCGTTCGCTGAGAAGGGGTAACGTTCTGCTCTACACAAGCACACAGAGAGGTAAAGAGTGTCGACTGACTACAAGGGTCATTCTAATAATAAAGGTGTGTGGTGTATCATACCTTGAGAAGGAGTTGTCAAAGATGAGAGTGTAGAGACCAGGGTTCCTGACTTTCAGCTGGCCTTGGATGGTCTCTTTGTGAGAGTTACAGCGAGTCAGAGGAATCAGCACCTGAGACGAGAACACGAGAATAAGTCAATTGATTCCTAGCTTATAACACTCAGTGATAATATTGTCAATTTGGAGCCGTTTATATTTGAGATATTAAAGCTCATGTTCAAAAAGAGGCCCCAATCTTCAGTCTTGTTGTAATCTGATAGGTTAATTGAATTGGGAAGTGGGGGAGCCCTTCTTTTAGGTGACCATTCAAAACCAAAAAGTTAATTTATTGAGAGTTTTAGCCCCCGCCCTCTCCTGTCCCTATGGAAACCTCTTTCTCAAAGCTAAGAATCCGGACCACGTTCTGCTCGTGTTATTTTACACACACAATGTAGCTACTGGTCACACTCCCCGTCCGTTTACGTTTCAGTCTTTACTCAACCTCTTCTGAACCATGATGATGTAGCCTATCTCTCTACCTTTAAACAGCTGAAATAAAAACCTTGTGGCGATTTAAACGAACATTCCCAACAAATATTTATTGTCAGTTGTAACATATATTGCAGTTCCACAAGCAGAACGCAGTCCCTAACACATTGCATTGAAGCAAAAACAATCAGTGTTTTCTGTGATGATGTAGGATCATCTTTGTAGTTGCTGCCATATTGTAGCCACTAGCCACCAGCCACTAGCCACCAGCCACTAGCCACCAGCCACTAGCCACTAGCCACCAGCCACTAGCCACCAGCCACTAGCCACCAGCCACCAGCCTGAGTCCCTGAAAAACAGAATGTAACTCCCTGCTTGAGTTTGAACCCTTCTATCAAATCAAACATAATGCAACGTAATGAGCGTTACAGCAAAAAAACATAAATAAAAAACAATGACAATAAGAAAATATTTATTTATTACACAACAAACATAAGAGGATAAAATAAACATAAGAATAACAATAAAAACTGAAAGACTAACGAACACCCTTTTTTTAACCGTAAGTTAGTTAAAAACTTCTTAGGGCTGAAATCCGTTAACGGGATGATATGACAACAGCCAGTGAAATTGCAGGGCGCCAAATTCAAAACAACAGAAATCTCATAATTAAAATTCCCCAAACATACATGTATCTTATACCATTTTAAAGGTAATCTTGTTGTTAATCCCACCACAGTGTCCGATTTAAAATGTGCTTTACAGCAAAAGCACCACAAACGATGATGTTAGGTCACCACCAAGCCACAATAAACACAGCCATTTTTCCAGCCAAAGATAGGAGTCACAAAAAGCACAAACAGAGATAAAATGAATCACTAACCTTTGATGATCTTCATCAGATGACACTCATAGGACTTCATGTTACACAATACATGTGTTTTGTTTGATAAAGTTCATATTTATATCAAAATCTGAGTTTACATTGGCGCATTACGTTCAATTCTAGGCTGTCTCCACCGGCTCACAATTGACCCAGCGTCGTATGGGTTAGGGGAGGGTCTGGCAGGCCGGGATGTCCTTGTCCCATCGTGCTCTAGCGACTCCTGTGGTGGGACGAGTGCATGCACACTGACACGGTTGCCAGGTGTACGTGTTTCCTACGACAAGAATTGCGAAGGTGTCCAATTGTGTCAAGAAGCAGAGTGGCTTGGCGGGGTCGTGTTTCGAAGGACACATGGCTCTCGACCTTCACCTCTCCCTAGTCCGTACGGGAGTTGCAGCGATGGGACAAGACTGTAACTACCAATTGGATACCACAAAATTGGGGGTATAAAAAATAAATAATAATAATAATAAAGTTCACTGATGTCATGTTTTGACCTCTTATTTTTCAGAGTTCCCAGCTGTCTTGAAAGCACCATAAAACTCATGGTAGGCTACCCTTCGCCAGCTCTTATCATTGCTCTCGTCTGCATTAAAACCAAATACCCATCCAGGTTGGATGTGACAGCAGAGATGAGGTGCTCACTGTCGACCACGCCCCCTGACTTTGAGAAACTCTGACGCGACATGCATCAAGCACACCCATCTCATTAGTGGTGGTGAGATAAGATAGATTACATCAGACTAATTTGCGATTGACTGTCATATCCCCACAATAAAAGTATGGATCATGAGTTGAGAAGACAATCAGAAATACTGTTAGGATGTTTTTCAATTTTCTGTCATAGCCCCAAATATATATATTTTTTTACATTGACTGTTAATTACATACTTTTTTTCAAATGGGTGGGGTCTCAAAAAATGTTCAGATGTCAAAATGGGGTGGTAGTCCCAAAAGGTTTAGGAACCCATGCTTTAAAGGGTTCCCTTTCACCTGTTACCATGGTTATGCATTTTGCTTTTCATAATTGTTTCCATCAGAAGCATTTACATTTAGGCCTGTCCATAGTAGAGGTTGACCGATTATGATTTTTCAACACCAATACCGATTATTGGAGGACCAAAAAAAAGCCGATACCGATTAATCTGATGGTTTTTATATATATATTTGTAATAATGACAATTACAACAATACTGAAGGAACAATGAACACTTATTTTAACTTAATACAGTATAATACAGAAATAAAATCTATTTAGTCTCAAATAAATAATGAAACATGCTCAATTTGGTTTACATAATGGAAAAACACAGGAGAAGAAAGTAAAAGTGCAATATGTGCCATGTAAAAAAGCTAACGTTTTAAGTTCCTTGCTCAGAACATGAGAACATATGAAAGCTGGAGGTTCAATATTCCCAGTTAAGAAGTTTTAGGTTGTAGTTATTGGAATTACGATGCGTCGACTATTTCTCTCTATACCATTTGTATTTCATATACCTATGACTATTGGATGTTCTAATAGGCACTTTAGTATTGCCAGCATTAGCTCCGGAGTTGATAGGATTGAAGTTATAAACCGCATGTGAATCAAGCATTGCTAAGAGCTGTTGGCAAACGCAGTAAAGTTTGAATGAATGCTTATGAGCCTGCTGCCGCCTACCCCCGCTCAGTCAGACTGCTCTATCAAATATCAAATCATAGACTTAATTATAATATAATAAACACAGAAATACAAGCCTTTGGTCATTAATATGGTCAAATCTGGAAACTATCATTTCGAAAAACGTTTATTCTTTCAGTGAAATACAGAACCGTTCCGTATTTTATTGAACGTGTGGCAACGCTAAGTCTAAATATTTCTGTTACATTACACAACCTTCAATAATATGCCATAATTACGTAAAATTCTGGCAAATTAGTTCACAACGAGCCAGGTGGCCCAAATTGTTGTATATACCCTGACTCTGCGTGCAATGAACGCAAGAGAAGTAACCAAATTTCCCTAGTTAATATTGCCTGCTAGCATGAATTTATTTTAACTAAATATGCAGATTTTTTAAAAATTACTTCTTTGTAATGATTTTTAAAAAGGCATTGATGCTTATGGTTAGGTACATTCGTGCAACGATTGTGCTTTTTTCGCGAATGCGCTTTTATTAAATCATCCCCCGTTTGGCGAAGTAGGCTGTGTTTCGATGCTAAATTAACAGGCACTGCATTGATTATATGCAACACAGGACCAGCTAGATAAACTAGTAATATCATTAACAATGTGTAGTTAACTGGAGATTATGTGAAGATTGATTGTTTTTTATAAGATAAGTTTAATGCTAGCTAGCAACTTAACTTGGCTCCTTGCTGCACTCGCGTAACAGGTGGTCAGCCTGCCACGCAGTTACCTCATGGAATGCAATGTAATCGGTCATAATCGGCGCCCAAAAATGTCGATTACCAATTGTTATGAAAACTTGAAATCAGCCCTGCCTATTAATCGGTCGACCTCTAGTCCATAGTTAATTCCCTGGAGTGCAATGGACTACCTGAGCTGCACCAGGCTGCTTGCTCTACTTTAGGTGAAAGGTCAATAAAGAGTTCTGTTCTCAGCAGGGGGAGCTCCTCTCTCATTTACACTGCTCTCGGGTGAAGCTTCCCCTAGGTACAGATTTAGAATAATCTTTCCGTTCCCAATCCAGAATTTAAACTTTAGTTTGGGAAATGCAAAACTGACCAAAGATCAGCGTCTAGTTGCAACATCATCCTACACTATTTAGACTCAACGAGGGTTATTATTTGCTACTGAGATAATCTGCAGCAACAGTCCTCCTAATCACGGCCCCTGGAGAGCAACAGGCCCAGCACTAACACAGTATGTATCAAGCGTCTCCCAGTAGGAATGCTGATTTAGGATCAGTTTTGCCTTTTAGATCATAATGAACAAGCTTACATGGACAGGTGCGGGTGATCCTAGATCAGCACTCCTACTATGAGACACTTGATATATACAGCCCCTGATTCAACTCATCTTAGTCTTGATGACTGCACAAAATCCTGCTTGTACCTCCAATAGCTCTTTAGGTCCAGGGTTAGTGACTGAACATTGGTCTATGAGCGGAGCTGGTCCATAGTGGTCCTACCTTGGACTGTTCCACCGGGACGTCGGTGGTCTCACGGTATACCACGCTGAAAGAGATACTCTTGGGCTCCGAGGAGAACACCCAGCTCACGGTAGGCCCACAATCGACCACAGCGATGTTGATCACGCTGTAGCAACTGGACTTGACAAAGAGCTCTCGGGAGCCATCGCCAAACTGAGAGATGTCTTCGATGCTGAGAGGGACAACCAGCCTGCAAACACAACCAGATAGCAGAGGAAGAGTAGGCATTGATTTGACTGAGATTACAACTTGAGTTTTCACACACAATACACTGGCAGTCTTGGCCAGGATTTGGTTTCGTGATCAGGGTAGGTATTGTGGAAAAAGGAAGTACTGGCAGAGGAAGCTGTAACGGTAGTGCTTTTATTTCCAACATACATGTGTGTGTGATTGTGTGTGAGCAATTGTGTCTGTGCGCGCGCAATTGTGTCTGTGCATGCAAGGTTCTAGACTCACGTGACTTCTCCAGACTTGAGAAGGGTGATCTCTGTGTCCTGCACAGTGGGTACATTCTCTTCCGGGTCATCTGGGGACACTGCTCCTGTGCCTCTGCAGGTCGTGGGTCATATTACAAAAGACGGTGTTGATTTACCACAAAGCTCCTCATAACCACATACAGTGGGGCAAAAAAATATTTAGTCAGCCACCAATTGTGCAAGTTCTCCCACTAAAAAGATGAGAGAGGCCTGTAATTTTCATCATAGGTATGCTTCAACTATGACAGACAAAATGAGAAGAAAAAAATCCAGAAAATCACATTGTAGGATTTTTTATGAATTTATTTGCAAATTATGGTGGAAAATAAGTATTTGGTCAATTACAAAAGTTTATCTCAATACTTTGTTATATACCCTTTGTTGGCAATGACAGAGGTCAAACGTTTTCTGTAAGTCTTCAAAAGGTTTTCACACACTGTTGCTGGTATTTTGGCCCATTCCTCCATGCAGATCTCCTCTAGAGCAGTGATGTTTTGGGGCTGTTGCTGGGCAACACGGACTTTCAACTCCCTCCTAAGATTTTCTATGGGGTTGAGATCTGGAGACTGGCTAGGCCACTCCAGGACCTTGAAATGCTTCTTACGAAGCCACTCCTTCATTGCCCGGGCGGTGTGTTTGGGATCATTGTCATGCTGAAAGACCTAGCCACGTTTCATCTTCAATGCCCTTGCTGATGGAAGGAGTTTTTCACTCAAAATCTCACGATACATGGCCCCATTCATTCTTTCCTTTACACGGATCAGTCGTCCTGGTCCCTTTGCAGAAAAACAGCCCCAAAGCATGATGTTTCCACCCCCATGCTTCACAGTAGGTATGGTGTTCTTTGGATGCAACTCAGCATTCTTTGTCCTCCAAACACGACGAGTTGAGTTTTTACCACCGTTCTTGTGATCATTTTTAGCCCACAGGGTGAGATCTTGCATGGAGCCCACGATCGAGGGAGATTATCAAAGGTCTTGTATATCTTCCATTTCCTAATAATTGCTCCTACAGTTGATTTCTTCAAACCAAGCTGCTTACCTATTGCAGATTCAGTCTTCCCAGCCTGGTGCAGGTCTACAGTTTTGTTTCTGGTGTCCTGGCCCAGTACAGCTAGGGCTTGGCTCCAGTGTAACCTGGCCCAGTACAGCTAGGGCTTGGGTCCAGTGTAACCTGGCCCAGTACAGCTAGGGCTTGGGTCCAGTGTAACCTGGCCCAGTACAGCTAGGGCTTGGCTCCAGTGTAACCTGGCCCAGTACAGCTAGGGCTTGGCTCCAGTGTAACCTGGCCCAGTACAGCTAGGGCTTGGCTCCAGTGTAACCTGGCCCAGTACAGCTAGGGCTTGGCTCCAGTGTAACCTGGCCCAGTACAGCTAGGGCTTGGCTCCAGTGTAACCTGGCCCAGTACAGCTAAGGCTTGGGTCCAGTGTAAACTGGCCCAGTACAGCTAGGGCTTGGGTCCAGTGTAACCTGGCCCAGTACATCTAGGGCTTGGCTCCAGGTAGCCTGGCCCAGTACAGCTAGGGCTTTGGTCCGTAGGGGGATCAACTAGATCACCAGAAGGATACAAAGTGAAAGTGTGGCAAGTAAAGCTCTTTATTTCTCAGATGACTGAGAAACCTGTAAAGGGAGTGACTTATTGATGGCTACGGTGAGTCACAAATCTATTTTTTGGAATGATCTTGGGTGACATCGCTCACTTTGTTCATGGTGTGTTTTTTGATTACGACACCCCTCACAGACAAGGGTCCAATCAAGCCGAAGCAATATCTGAGATTACAATATTCTCCAAAACGGGAGACGATGATATAAGAAATCACACTTATAAATGTGGATGTCTTAAATCGCACCTCTGGATGCATAAACTCACAGTCATGTTCTCTCCCATTGTTTACACCTGGGGTTCTCCTTGGTCTGCTCATGCCTTTCATTTACAATAATTTCAGCAGCAGGTGTTCATAAATGGAAGGCAGCAGAATGTGTGAAGGTCACACTGTACTTTTTGTCTTTCAGAGATTTGAGAGAGAGTTTGTCATGACTTTGACATGACTGTTTGAGAGAGAGTTTGTCATGACTGGACACTTGGACTGTGAATGCTGTGTTTGTGTGTGTATGTGTACGTACACATTTGTGTGTGTGTGTGTATGTGTACGTACACATTTGTGTGTGTGTGTGTGTATGTGTACGTACACATTTGTGTGTGTGTGTGTGTGTGGATGTGTACGTACACATTTGTGTGTGTGCGCGCGGGCATGTTTTATTTGGCTAGGTATCTGTCCCCGTCTGGTTGCACTCACATGTCTAGCACCCCCAGTGGCCGCGCGTCCTGTTCTCCCTCTAGTGAACCGCCTGTTGTTTGGGACAGTGAGTCGCTGTCGTAGGTCCCGTTCACTTCCTCCTGCGTGATGATGTCATAGGCCGCGTCATCAGACTTGGCGCTGGGGTCCAACACTGCACAGGACGTCAAACCAGTCATGTACCTGTAACACTTTACTGTAGCCTCTAATGTATACATTCATAAAGCCTTCATAAGAGCTACATAAGACATGACAGGAAGTCAAACCTATGCCTATTCCAATACCAGACAGTCATACACGTTTTACACAGAGAAAAGCCATTGTTAAGATAACATTGTGTGTTTATGCACAACAGATTGTGATCACCAAGGCTTTTCTCTTGATGTACTTACCAGCCTGTCTACTATCCTCAGAGGTAGACGCAGTGTTGCCAACTAATTTTCAGGGTAAGTTGCTAGAGGCAGGTTGATTTGTAATGACGTAAAACTGTGTCATTACGTAGAATACATAATAACGTTACTCAAATTGACTGGGCATCTCTGCAAAAAAAATATGATTTGACATTTGTTCAGGTACAGACTCCCACTCTTTTCTGTACTTCTGGCTGTACAATTTTGATTGAGACATGTTGATTGATGTTGTAAGTTCTGTTCAAGATCAAACATTAGTGACCAACTATAATCATTGGGTTTGGCTCATCGAAACCCGTACTACTGTTGCCGCAGTCAGCCAACAATGATTTGCAATTTGCTGAAATTGCTGCTGGCCTGCTGCTGCCTGTGCACGAGCTGAGCGCCTGCTGCTGACATCACTCACAATGCACTTTTGAAGCCAGGCACATGTGTTGTGACTGACTGTGTGACAGAGAAAATCACTTTTGTGTCATTTAGAGGGAAAATGCGTGCATTTTAGCGTTTGAGTCACTTTTCAGAAGTTGCTAAAAGTTCCAAATACATTTTTTAAAGTAGCTAAATTTGTTGCTAGGTGCTGTTTGAAAAAAAAGTTGCCAGGGTAGTCTGAAAAGTTGGTAAATCTAGCAACGAAATTGCTAAGTTGGCATCACTGAGTAGACGTATATCCTATATGTTCAAGCACTTCTCTTTTTATATGGGCATAATCATAGAATTACATATACAATCCCTATTCATTTAATAGGGTCTTTGTTACGGCTACAG
Source organism: Oncorhynchus gorbuscha (assembly GCF_021184085.1). Classification (NCBI taxonomy): domain Eukaryota; kingdom Metazoa; phylum Chordata; class Actinopteri; order Salmoniformes; family Salmonidae; genus Oncorhynchus; species Oncorhynchus gorbuscha. Next base: position 14,161,587 of record NC_060174.1, read on the forward strand.
GTATCCTGTGTGTATATGTATCCTGTGTTGTTTTCTCTCCTTCTCCCCTCACAGGTGAAAATCATCACTCCCCAATCAGTCACCAATCCAATCATCAATCAGAACACACACCTCCTCCTGTTTCCTACCCTATCACAGTTCCTTTCCCTTGGTTTAAAAACCCCATCAGTGGTTTGCTCTAGAGCTCAATCTCTCTGTAAATGCCATGTCTGTAGGTCTCTGTGTTTCACTCTCTCTTTGTGTATTGACCTCTCTTTTGTTTGAGCACCTCCATAGCACTTTGTCCTCACCTGTGAGTATTGTTTTTGGTTATGGTGTGTGTTTGTTTGCTGGTGGGAAAAGGGGAAACCAAGACAAGTCGCCCATGGGCATACACTACCCGTAGGTAGACTTTGTTAAATACACTAGTTAGAACTGGGCGGACCACCCACTGTATTTTTGGTTAGTTAGTTAGCTATTGTTAAAGTAGGCTAGTCTAGCTTAGGGGTGTTTTTGAATACTTATTGTTTCTTTCCTTGGGTCCAGCTCAGCCCCTTGTCCTGCTCCCCCCATTACCGTGTGTTTACAAATAAACCCTGAGTTTGACGGTAGATTTCAGTTGTCGTGGTTATTTCGTTCTCACTTTTACTTTGTCACAATTATCATTTGCATGAGTTATGTTACGGGTCTCACTACCATCCCCCCTAGACTGTCGGGCCAAAAGAGATTCGTAACAGTCTTTATGGGCCTAATAGTGAAGATGTGTTGTTTAACTTAAATGTATTAGCCTACCTATTTAATGTGGCATAAACACAACAAGTCATGATGTTTTTATCCGATTGTTAAAAAATTATTCCAAAGTGCTTGCCTGACGACTCAAACTGAATTATTCCGCTGCATAATATTCACTAGATACTTTTTGTGGCGACTTCAAAATGAGGGGTGTTGTACAAAACATTGTATTGGGACAAATTCACTTATGTGTATTAAAGTTTAGTCTTCAGTCCCATATTTCTAGCACACAAGGACCTCATCAAGCTTGTGACTCTACGAACTTGTTGGCTGCATTTGATGCTTGTTTGTTTTGGTTGTGTTCATATTATTTTGTGCCCAATAGCAATGAATGGTGAATGTATTGTCATTTTGGAGTCACTTTTATTGTAAATACGAATATAATGTTTCTGAACACTTCTACATCAATGCGGATGCTACCATGATTATGGATAGTCTTGAATGAATCATGATTAATGAGTTAGAGGCATAAATATCACCCCCCCCCCCCCCCCCCAAAAAAAATGCTAACCTCCCCTGTTATTGTAATGGTGAGAGATTAGCATGTCTTGGGAGGTATGATATTTGTGCGTTTGCATGTGTGTACATCTCACCTTTAACCCTGGGAGTGGGTTTGTAGGGGGCTGGTTCGGGGGGTGAGTGAGGACCAAAACTGGGGGGAGGTGGCTGGGTATCGGAGGGGCTCAGCTCACCCTCGGTAAACCTCTCCACCACGGCGCTGTGCTGGGAGTAACACTCCCTGCAGCAACGCTCCTTCTTCCCACTGTGCTTGGTCATCACAAAGTTGTTACTACAGTAGTAGCAGAAGACACGTCCACACAGCCTGAAACAAGAAGAGTGTACTGTAGTATTATAACACTGTGGAACATTCACCCAAAACCTGAAACATCTCAGATTTTCTCATTTTCTGGAAACTATTGTACAACAGTTCAATAGAGCGGAGCACCTTTTCTCTCAACATCAATTCAAGAGTTACATTGAAATTACTACTCAGACCGAAGTCTGTGGAAGCCACGATACAAACAAAACAAAGTCTCAGACTCTCTCTGACGTGTCCAGTCAGCTCTAAAAGCAAATCGAAGCACTACCATTACAGCTTCCTCTGCTAGAACCTCAATTACCTCCACCGGTGCACCCGCACATTGACTCTGTACCGGTACATAACCTCCACATTGACTCTGTACCGGTACCCCCTGTATATAGCCTCCACATTGACTCTGCACTGGTACCCCCTGTATATATCCTCCACATTGACTCTGTACTGTAACACCATGTATATAGCCTCCACATTGACTGTACTGTAACACCATGTATATAGCCTCCACATTGACTCTGTACTGGTACCACATGTATACAGCCTCCACATTGACTCTGTACTGGTACCACATGTATACAGCCTCCACATTGACTCTGTACTGTAACACCATGTATATAGCCTCCACATTGACTGTACTGTAACACCATGTATATAGCCTCCACATTGACTCTGTACTGGTACCACATGTATACAGCCTCCACATTGACTCTGTACTGGTACCACATGTATACAGCCTCCACATTGACTCTGTACTGGTACCACATGTATACAGCCTCCACATTGACTCTGTACTGGTACCACATGTATACAGCCTCCACATTGACTCTGTACTGGTACCACATGTATACAGCCTCCACATTGACTCTGTACTGGTACCACATGGCCTCCACATCTGTACTGGTACCACATGTATATAGCCTCCACATTGACTCTGTACTGGTACCACATGTATATAGCCTCCACATTGACTCTGTACTGGTACCACATGTATATAGCCTCCACATTGACTCTGTACTGGTACCACATGTATACAGCCTCCTGGTATTGACTCTGTACTGGTACCACATGTATACAGCCTCCACATTGACTCTGTACTGACTCTGTACTGGTACCACATGTATACAGTACTCTGTACATGTATACAGCCTCCACATTGACTCTGTACTGGTACCACATGTATACAGCCTCCACATTGACTCTGTACTGGTACCACATGTATACAGCCTCCACATTGACTCTGTACTGGTACCACATGTATACAGCCTCCACATTGACTCTGTACTGGTACCACATGTATACAGCCTCCACATTGACTCTGTACTGGTACCACATGTATACAGCCTCCACATTGACTCTGTACTGGTACCACATGTATAAAGCCTCCACATTGACTCTGTACTGGTACCACATGTATATAGCCTCCACATTGACTCTGTACTGGTACCACATGTATACAGCCTCCACATTGACTCTGTACTGGTACCACATGTAAACAGCCTCCACATTGACTCTGTACTGGTACCACATGTATAAAGCCTCCACATTGACTCTGTACTGGTACCACATGTATAAAGCCCCGCTATTGTTATTTACTGCTGCTCTTTTATTATTTGTTATTCTTCTCTCTTCCCTTTTTGGGGAATTTTCTTTAAACTGAATTGTTGGTTAAGGGCTTGTAAATAAGCATTTCACTGTATTCAGCGCATGTGACATAACATTGGTTTGATTTGACTTCCTTTTTCCACTACACATGCACTGATCACTAATCCAAATCTCGGCCATGACTGGCAGTGTATTGTGTGTGAAAACAAGTTGAAATCTCAGTCAAATCATTGCCTACTCTTCCTCTGCTATCTGGTTGTGTTGCTAGTAGCGCTTAACATGTTGTCCATTGTTCCTGTAACAAGACATAACAAGGCCATCTCGTGAGTCAGTGCCCTCTCTGTGCCCACCTGCAGTTATGTCGGCGTAACCACCAGGTGAAATGGGCCTGGCAGCCCAGGCAGTGGGTGGTCTCCTTGTCCTGCAACAACCGCTCCTCTGCCCACAGCTTCTGCTCAAACTCCAGAGCGTCCGATTTCTGCCACAGAACATCCTTATCCCTGCAGACGCACACACACACACACACACACACACACACACACACACACACACACACACACACACACACACACACACACACACACACACACACACACACACACACACACACACACACAAAAACAATACATTTTTTATGTTTGGATCCAGCATCGAAGTACAAAGGACCCAAAAGATCAGACAGACAGACAGACACCCACACACAGGTGGGCGTTTAAGGCGTCAGCATGCTTCAGTTCCGCTGGCGGCTAGCCGAAGTCTGCTCATTGAACCGAACAGGTGTGGTCACATAATAGACATTCACTTGAAAAACACGGAAAAAGCGTCAATAGTACTGTTTGTCTATTTTGAGATGCCGTAGCCAGCATTCACTTCCTCACAATATTCAGAATTACTCTAAGATAATTTAAGAAATCTGTCATTAACTTTGACGTTTTGGACGAGAAGATCTTAGTCACGTGGTTTTACATCTAACTAAGATGTTTGGAACAGTATTTCTCAATTAATAAATGTGCATGAAAACGAGTCGTCTCTCGTTGAATGACAACAAAGACTTTACTTAAGAATCCCTACTGTTGACCAATCACCGATGAAGGGGCGTAGACTTTGGCTACCAACTTCGCCGTGCCTCAAGGAAAAAATTTGTGCCCGAACAACCGGAAAAAAACATAAGTAAATCCAAAACTAACAAAAACATCACTAAATGTTGTCATAATATTTGCACAAACTCATCCGTCTGGGAAGCATGCGGATGCCTTTAGAGAGCAGGACCTGCTGTTAAAACAACACGGTTACATCCGTCTGGGAAGCATGCGGATGCCTTTAGAGAGCAGGACCTGCTGTTAAAACAACACGGTTACATCCGTCTGGGAAGCATGCGGATGCCTTTAGAGAGCAGGACCTGCTGTTAAAACAACACGGTTACATCCGTCTGGGAAGCATGTTAAAACGGATGCCTTTATGAGAGCAGGACCTGCTGTTAAAACAACACGGTTACATCCGTCTGGGAAGCATGCGGATGCCTTTAGAGAGCAGGACCTGCTGTTAAAACAACACGGTTACATCCGTCTGGGAAGCATGCGGATGCCTTTAGAGAGCAGGACCTGCTGTTAAAACAACACGTTACATCCGTCTGGGAAGCATGCGGATGCCTTTAGAAGCAGGACCTGCTGTTAAAACAACACGGTTACATCCGTCTGGGAAGCATGCGGATGCCTTTAGAGAGCAGGACCTGCTGTTAAAACAACACGGTTACATCCGTCTGGGAAGCATGCGGATGCCTTTAGAGAGCAGGACCTGCTGTTAAAACTTACATCCGTTATGCCTTTAAACAGGACCTGCTGTTAAAACAACACGGTTACATCCGTCTGGGAAGCATGCGGATGCCTTTAGAGAGCAGGACCTGCTGTTAAAACAACACGGTTACATCCGTCCTTTAGAGGAGGACCTGCTGTTAAAACAACACGGTTACATCCGCGGGAAGCATGCCTTTAGAGAGCAGGACCTGCTGTTAAAACAACACGGTTACATCCGTCTGGGAAGCATGCGGATGCCTTTAGAGAGCAGGACCTGCTGTTAAAACAACACGGTTACATCCGTCTGGGAAGCATGCGGATGCCTTTAGAGAGCAGGACCTGCTGTTAAAACAACACGGTTACATCCGTCTGGGAAGCATGCGGATGCCTTTAGAGAGCAGGACCTGCTGTTAAAACAACACGGTTACATCCGTCTGGGAAGCATGCGGATGCCTTTAGAGAGCAGGACCTGCTGTTAAAACAACACGGTTACATCCGTCTGGGAAGCATGCGGATGCCTTTAGAGAGCAGGACCTGCTGTTAAAACAACACGGTTACATCCGTCTGGGAAGCATGCGGATGCCTTTAGAGAGCAGGACCTGCTGTTAAAACAACACGGTTACATCCGTCTGGGAAAAACATGCTGGATGCCTTTAGAGAGCAGGACCTGCTGTTAAAACAACACGGTTACATCCGTCTGGGAAGCATGCTGCTTTAAAGGACCTGCTGTTAAAACAACACGGTTACATCCGTCTGGGAAGCATGCGGATGCCTTTAGAGAGCAGGACCTGCTGTTAAAACAACACGGTTACATCCGTCTGGGAAGCATGCGGATGCCTTTAGAGAGCAGGACCTGCTGTTAAAACAACACGGTTACATCCGTCTGGGAAGCATGCGGATCCCTTTAGAGAGCAGGACCTGCTGTTAAAACAACACGGTTACATCCGTCTGGGAAGCATGCGGATGCCTTTAGAGAGCAGGACCTGCTGTTAAAACGACACGGTTACATCCGTCTGGGAAGCATGCGGATGCCTTTAGAGAGCAGGACCTGCTGTTAAAACAACACGGTTACATCCGTCTGGTTGTTCCCCTCTTGATCATCAAGGATATTGTCTGCTCAGTTAGTTTTTTTTAGGCATGGTTTCTTTGTAGTCAGTGAATCATATATGTGTGTGATTTGTGGGTATTTGAGGACTAAATTTAGTGTCCACTTGCTCATGGACTCTCTAACATCCCCAAGGACTGCGGTTGAAAACGAGCTAAAACCGTCACTTTTACTGAAACGTCGATTAATGTGTACTGTCCCTGTAAAAATGAACTCAATAAAGTCAACAAAATCATTATTCATGCTATTCTGGTTATATTGTCCTAATCTAATTTTACATGCACTTCCAACGACCCCCTGTTCTGATGTACTGTACGTCTCTCTGCCAATGAGCAGTTGGAATAGAAAAAAATGTAGGAGTAACAAACAAACAAACAAAAAATATTGTGGTTAAATAAGGACACCCCAGGGGAGCTGGCATTGTGTTTTATGCCCTACAGGGGATGAGCGCTATGCAAATAGGAGAGACACACACAGACAGACAGACAGACAGACAGACAGACAGACAGACAGACAGACAGACAGACAGACAGACAGACAGACAGACAGACAGACAGACAGACAGACAGACAGACAGACAGACAGACAGACAGACAGACAGACAGAGACAGAGACAGAGAGAGAGAGAGAGAGAGAGAGAGAGAGAGAGAGAGAGAGAGAGAGAGAGAGAGACCCAGACGCAGAAAAAGAGAGAAGGAGCGAGAGAGCAATGCCTGCCAAAAAAAATGAAAATTCATAAGCAGACGAGAGCTGTCGCTTTCTGTTCCCTCTTAATATCCCCCTCTCGCTGTCTTCCTTCTTGATATCCCCCTCTCGCAGTCTTCCTCCTTGATATCCCCCCTCACTGTCTTCCTCCTTGATATCCCCTCTCACTGTCTTCCTCCTTGATATCCCCTCTCACTGTCTTCTTCCTTGATATCCCCCCTCACTGTCTTCCTCCTTGATATCCCCCCTTCACTGTCTTCTTCCTTGATATCCCCCCTTCACTGTCTTCTTCCTTGATATCCCCCTCTCACTGTCTTCCTTCTTGATATCCCCCTTTCGCTGTCTTCTTCCTTGATATCTTGGGATTCTTTCTGAATTCCGAATGGACTACTCCTAGGCAAAGATCCCTCCTTTCGTCAGATCCCTCTCTCCCTTCTTTTGTCAGATCCCTCCCTCCTTTATGTCAGATCCCTCGCTCCCTCCTTTATGTCAGATCCCTCCCTCCTTTATGTCAGATCTCTCTCTCCCTCCTTTATGTCAGATCCCCCCCTCCTTTATGTCAGATCCCTCCCTCCTTTATGTCAGATTCCTCCCTCCTTTATGTCAGATCCCTTCCTCCCTCCTTTATGTCAGATCCCTTCCTCCCTCCTTTATGTCAGATCCCTTCCTCCCTCCTTTATGTCAGATCCCTCCCTCCTTTATGTCAGATCCCTCCCTCCTTTATGTCAGATTCCTCCCTCCTTTATGTCAGATCCCTTCCTCCCTCCTTTATGTCAGATCCCTTCCTCCCTCCTTTATGTCAGATCCCTCCCTTTTCATCAGATGAGACTGTCAGGGGTGAGATGGCATTACAAAGACCCACACTGTGCTCGCTATTGGAGCGCATCCTCAGAGGACACACTCCCCACAGGACTCAGCCAAGAGGGTAGAACCAGACCTTGTTATCTGATCACCCAAACGAAGGCAGAAAACAACAACACCCTTTCCAGTTTCTAAACAAAAGCCTGTCTTAGATCTACAGATCAAAGGTTCAGCTGTCGCTTTGTCTATTTCTTCCCGCGCTCAGGATAGTGCAGAGGAGGGACTAGGTCGTACTTGATAAGTTCGATGAGGCGCTCCTCCAGGGTGCTCTTGGTTCGGTATAGGTCGTCGATCTCTGCGGTCGTCCTAAGGTAATAACTACGTTTGTCCACCTCGGCCTGCTCCAGTTTCTGCTTTAGCTCCTCACACACCGCCTGGACCGTTGAGAGAGCCTCCTCAGCACTAAATGACAGAGAGATAAGGGTGAGAAAAATATTAAAGTACAAGGCTCTGCATGGTCAATCCAACATCTGCAGTGGCCGTACAGCATTTACTGCGATGCGGACTCCACAGAAGTCAGAGCATTCATACTTCTTGCGCTTCGCAGAGCAGAGCCGAGCTGTTGTGAAGGAAGTTCTCAAGGAAGTTAGATTGTATTTATACAGGACCTCCTGCCCCCACCTACCATCAACCAATCATGTCAATGTGGAGCTATACGGAGCCCTTCGCAGTGCGGAGCTAGCTTGATTTGGCCTTCGCAAGCCTCCGGAGGCTCCGCAATTGCATCACACTCTCTGTACATAGCCTCTGGATCGAATTTCTGGATTAAGCATAAATTGGCTTTAACTGTCCACTGAATATTTGTACAAGTTAATATTCTGTTAACTCATCCCAAATAATGTTGTTGACTTGACCTATACTAGTATATGTGGCCAAAACATAAATTGGAGAAAAAACACTTTAAACCCCACCTCAAACTTGTATCTCAAAAAGATTGTATAAAAAATGCTTGCTATTTCCTCATAGAGCATGATGTCATGTTGGCTTGTTGGCTGAGCTGGCCAATCAGCGGTCTACTTCCATGAATATTTTAATGACTGGTATACGCCCACCCCATTTTGTTGTTGTGGTACTCCCACATATTTCCAACACATGAAAGCTGCTTTTTAACATACTTAATAATAACAACTTGAAATTAATTATAGGCCATATTTCATAGAAATCTGGAAATACTGGACAGTTACTTTAAGAGAATGGAAGATGGAGTGTGTACGACTACAGCCCCGGGCGTACTCAGTCCTCCTTTTCCTGTAGTCCACAATCATCTCCTTAGTCTTGGTTATGTTGAGGGGTAGGTTTTTATTCTGGCACCACACGGCCAGGTCTCTGACCTTCTCCCTATAGGCTGTCTTGTCGGTGCTCAGGCCTACCACTGTTATGTCGTTTGCAAACTTAATGATGGTGTTGGAGTCGTGCCTGGCCATGCAGTCGTGGGTGAACAGGGAGTACAGGAGGGGACTGAGCACGCACCCCTGGGGGGGCTCCGGTGTTGAGGATCAGCGTGGCAGATGTGTTGCTACCTACCCTCACCACCTGGGGGCGGCCCATCAGGAAGTCCAGGATCCAGTTGCAGAGGGAGGTGTTTAGTCGCAGGATTCTTAGCTTAGTGATGAGCTTTGAGGGTACTATGGTGTTGAATGCTGAGCTGTAGTCAATGAATAGCATTCTCGCATTAGTGTTCCTTTTGTCCAGGTGGGAAAGGGTAGTGTGGAGTGCAATAGAGATTGCATCATCTGTGGATCTGTTTGGGCGGTATGCAAATTGGAGTGGGTCCCTGGTCTCTGGGATAATGGTGTTGATGTGAGCCATTACCAGCCTTTCAAAGCACTTGGCTACTGATGTGAGTGCTACGGGTCTGTAGTCATTTAGGCAGGTTGCCTTTGTGTTTTTGGGCACAGGGACTATGGTGGTCTGCTTGAAACATGTTGGTATTACAGACTCAATCAGGGACATAATCTTTGACTCGCACTTACATGAGAAAATAGCAGACAGAATTGTCTTGTCGATTCTGTACGATGCGTTTAAAAATATCTTAAGACGGGCTACTTAGCTCATCTAAATGGAAAGGTTGTTTTCTGTGTGGGGTATAATAGGTAAATGCCGGGGTTACAGCCTTACCTGGTGACAGAGTCTCTTAGGTGCTGAATCTCTCCCTCACTCTGACAAATGGCTGCTTCGGACTTTGTGATGTGAGCATCCTTCTCTCCAATCAGCCGTGAGTACTCTTCATTCACCCCCTTCATCAAACATAATCATAATATGCAGTAGTTATAAAAATAGAACCAAAAAACTTTCAGAAACAGGTGTTTGATCGGTTGATAAATTAATACAGATCAAGGATTAAAGAAGTCTACAGAGGAGCGATGCTTTGTAAATGAACAGCCTACCTCTCTCCTTCACTCAGATAGCACAGTACAGGCAGATTAATTACAACGTGTCACATCCTGTCTATCCTGTCTGCTCTCTGTTTTATCATACTCGGCTGATGAACACCGAACTCTAATCTGTTTCGTATTAATTAACCCGGTCAAGTGTGTACAGGCCTGCTCTTCTTTCATATTCATTTCTTTGCCCTCCCTCATATGTATTCCTAGGCATCTCTAATGAAAACTTAAAAACATACGCCAGAGCAGACAGGCTGGACGTGTGCACATCTGACTTTGTCATCCACCCAATTATATGATCATCTTATGAATTCTTATCACTGATTCTTTTATTTCAATGTCAGCTATTTCAATTGGGTCTAAAGACAGTGCTGAACAGACATGCCATGTAGCCAATTATGTTTTTCTCTGCCAGTGTTTCCCAAAGTGTTTTACTGTATGTATCTTGATTGTGATTTATTAGGATCCCCATGGTGACGCCAATGGCGACAGCTAGTCTTACTGGGTTCCGGCATATAACGAAATATACATTACAGACAAAAGACATTACAGACAAAAGACATTACAGAGAAAATACATTACAAGACAAGGGATTGAAGACTGTCTGTTATATTGCACTATTGTCATACTGTGCATTCGGAAAGTATTCAGACCCTTTGACTTTTCCCACATTTTGTTATGTTACAGCCTTATTCTAAAATGGATTAAATAAGAAAAGAATCATCACGGTACCCCCTATTGACAAAGCGAAAACAGGTTAAGACATTTTTGCAAATGGATTACAAATAAAAAACAGAAATACCTTCCTTCTATACATAAGTATTCAGACCCTTTGCTATTAGATTTGAAATTGAGCTCAGATGCATCCTGTTTCCATTGATCATCCTTGAGGTGTTTCTACAACTTGATTAGAGTCCACCCGGGGTAAATTCAATTGATTGGACATGATTTGGAAAGACACACACCTGTCTATAAGGTCCCACAGTTGCCAGTGCATGTCAGAGCAAAAACCAAGCCATGATGTCAAAGGAATTGTCCGTAGAGCTCTGAGACAGGATTGTGACGAGGCACAGATCTGGGGAAGAGTAACAAAAAATGTCTGCAGCATTGAAGGTCCTCAAGAACACAGTGGCCTCCATCATTCTTAAATGGTAGAAGTTTGCAACCACAAGGACTCTTCCTAGAGCTGGCCGCCCAGCCAAACTGAGCAATCGGGGGAGAAGGGCCTTGGTCAGGGAGGTGACCAAGAACACGATGGTCACTCAGACAGAGCTCCAAAGTTCCTCTGTGGAGATGGGAGAACCTTCCAGAAGGAAGCAGCACTTCACCAATCAGACCTTTATTGTAGAGTGGCCAGCCGGAAGCCACTCCTCAGTAAAAGGCACATGACAGCCCACTTGGAGATTGCCAAAAGACACCTAAAGACTCTCAGACCAGACTCTCTGGTCTGATGAAACCAAGATTTAACTCTTTGGCCTGAATGCCAAGCGTGGTGGCAGCATCATGCTATGGGGATGTTTTGCTCAGGACCTCAGACTGGGGCAAAGGTTCACCTTCCAACAGAACAACAACCCTAAGCACACAGCCATGACAATCAAGGAGTGGCTTCGCGACAAGTCTCTGAATGTCCTTGAGTGGCCCAGCCAGAGCCTGGACATGAACCAGGTCGAACATAACTGGAGAGACCTGAAAATAGCTGTGCAGTGATGCTCCTCATTCAACCTGACAGAGCTTGACATGATCTGCAGAGAAGAATGGGAGAAACTCTCCAAATACAGGTGTGCCAAGCTCGTAGCGTCATACCCAAGAAGACTGAAGACTGTAATCACTGCCAAAGGTGCTTCAACAAAGTACTGAGTAATACTCATGTAAATGTGATCATTTCAGTTGTTTTTTTATTGTAAATTTGCAACAATTTATTGAAACCTGTGTTTTCCTTGTCATTATGAGGTATTTTGTGTAGATTGTTGAAGAAGATAAAAACATTTAATATATTTTAGAATAAGGCTGTATTATAACAACATTTGGAAAAATACAAGGGGTCTGAATACTTTCTGAATGCACTGTATGTGAATAATGTGAAGAGGTGAAGATACAGACCTCTAACTCTGAGACTTTGGCCTCCAGACCGGACACCTTTTCCTGCTCTTTTGGCAGCTGGACTCTCAGTTTCCCCAGCTCATCATTCACACTCTGGATAGATAGAGAGTAAAACACACAGGTGTTCTAATGGAGCGTAAAACACACAGGCATTGTAATGGAGAGTAAAACACACAGGCGTTCTCATAGAGAGTAAAACACACAGGTATTCTAATGGAGAGTAAACCACACAGGTGTTCTAATGCAGAGTAAAACACAGGTGTTCTAATGGAGAGTAAAACACACAGGTGTTCTAATGGAGAGTAAAACACACAGGTGTTCTAATGGAGAGTAAAACACACAGGTGTTCTAATGGAGAGTAAAACACACAGGTATTCAAATGGTGCCAAGTAATCATTAACTGTTGTATAAATCACATTGCTCTTAATGCTGCTTTTCGACTAACACCAGTGTTACACTAGTGCATACACCCTTATGATATACTAGGGAAATCGTGTGTCCGTAGCTAGGGCTGACAGTGAGGACTTGTGAAGAGCAGAATCAACATCCTCCGCTGGGTGTTGAAGTCCACAGTCAGACATTGTTATTTAAACGTCAGCTAAAAAGTACCAGTGGCCTGGCTTTGGCCCCAAGTTAGAGCAGGTCCGCCTGAGTCATGGCCTAGTGAGACACGGGTGCTGACCCGCGCAGATGGAAACAGAAAAGTCTGAGACTTTTGGGTAAACACTGGGTGGAAATACACCATAAACAGCCCTTTCATGTGCTGTCGTAATGATATGATTTTGCTCCTGTCCAGGATTTCCACAAGGCACACGCTTTTCACAGAACTCCAGTCAAACTCACCTTGATCTGGTTCTGATGATTCATACTCTCGGAGCTCATCTGGAACTTGACCGCCTCCATCTCCTCCCGACTTGAGTCTTTGAGGCTCCTCACCTGGCCCTCCGCCTTCTCCAGCTTCTCCTGGAGTTCCAGCATGGCTGCCGGAAGGTTCTCCATCATCCTCAGCTCCTCTCTCAGGCTGGCGTTCTCCTGGCGAAGGGCGGCCATGCAAGCCTCCTGCCGCTCCACCTCCCTGGACGTCCGCTCTTCTAGCTCCCCTATCTTGCCTGCCTCCCCCGCCCAGCCTTCCTTGGCCTCCTCCCTTTCTGCCGTCAGTCTACATAGGGTCATCCCAAGCTCTGCCATCTCTGTATTGGCCCGGTGGAGGCTCTCGCGTGTCTCAGCATTCTCCATGGTCAGCCTCTCGTTCTGGGTCTTGAATGTTGCCAGCTCTCCTCTGGCGGAGGCCTCAGCGGTAGCCAATTCTGCCCGGGTGGCTGCCTCCACCCGGTCACGCTCCCTGCTCAGTGCCTCTTCCCTCTCATTGCACTGCAGGAGCTCGGCTACGTGCCTCTGGTTGAGTGCCTCGGTCTGGGCTTTAAGCTGCTCCGTTAGGGTCCTGAGTTCGTCTCTCTGGGCCTCCGTCACCTCCAGCTGGGCCTGGCTCCTCATCCTGTCTTCCACAGAGGTGTTCAGCTGCACCCTTAGATCCAGCACTTCTGCCTGGAGCCTGGTCACTTCCTTCATGTTCACCTCCAGCTGGCCCTCTATCATGGTCATTTTGGCAGCTATCTCCTGGCTCTCCTTGGCCTGGGCAGAGCTCCTCACTAGCTGGGTTCTCTCCACCGTTTGCTTCTCGGTGGTGACCCTCTCTATCAGCTTTGTCTTTTTGGCGCAGGCCTTTTCTGCATCTGTCTTAGCCTTCTCCAGTGCCCTACCCCTGGCCTCTAGGGCCTCCACCCTGGCCTGGAGCTCTACACAGCCTTTCTCCTTGTTCTCGAGCTGGGCCTGCCGGTCTTTGAGCTGCTCCTGCAGGCTGGCTTCACTCCTGCGGGACCGACCCAAGCTCTTCTCCAGCTCTGCGATCTGCCCATGGATGGCCTTCAGCTCATCCTGCATGGAGCTCAGGGCCGCCCTCACCGTGGCCTGCTCCTCCCTCAGGCCTAGGTTCTCCTGCTCCAGCCGTTTGCCGGCGGCGTCTGACACCTCGGCAGCCATGGCTGCCCTCTGCAGACTCTCGTCCAAGGCCCGGTTCTCCTCACGCAGCCTCCTGTCCTTCTCATCCACAGTCACTTTGGCGTCGTCCAGCTGGCTCCTCAACTGCTTGTCAGAGGCCCTCAGAGCAGCCACCTCACCCTCAAGGGCTACCCGGCTTTCTGCCAGCTCCTTCTTCAGCTCCTCATTCCTCTTCACTGTCCCCAGCAACTTCCCGTTCAGCTCCATCAGGTTGGTGCACTGGGTCTTGTACTCCTCGATCCTATTGGCTTGCTCCCTGACGCTGGACTCCAGTTCTGAGAGGTTGGCGCTCAGGCCATCGCGCTCTGTGGTCAGGCTATGGCTCTGGACCTCCAGGTGCTGGAGCTTCTGCGTGCTGGAGAGCAGCTCCGCCTCTCTGGTCTTTAACTGCTTCTTCAGGTAGAGGAGTTCCACCTCCAAGGCTTCTTTCAGATTGCCCATGCTTCCCTGGATCTCCTCTTTCTCTTCCTGCGCCCTGTCCCTGGCCTCCTCGGCCTGTATCTCCCTTTCTTCCAGAGCACTCTGGAGGTCATGCAGTTGCCTCTGCAGATTGCTGGCCTCCTTGTCCCTCAAAGTCAATGCCCCCTGAAGCTTGTCAATGGCGTTACACTGCTCCTCTGCACACTCTGCAAACTTAGACTTCTCCTCTGCAGCAGACTTTAACAGCGCCTCCAGCTTGGCCTCATCCTCCTTTGCCGCCACCTCCTTGACCCTTAGCTCATTTGCCAGCTTCTCAGCCTGCCGCCTCCTATCCTCTCCCTCAGCCAGAGCCTCTATCTTCCCCCCCTCTGCCTCCTTCAGTCTGTCCAGCAGCTCGTGGATCTTCTGTGCTGAGTCAAAATAGCTGGTCACCTGCTGGCCCTTCTCATCCAACACACCGTCCAGCTTGGCCATTAGTTCTACGTTCTTCCCCTCTGCGGCCACCAGCTTCTCCTGGAGGTGGCGCTGTTCTGCTTCCCTGGCCCTCTCCCCAGCCTTCAGGGTCTCCAGCTCGCGGGACAAGGCCTCCTCACGCCTCTCCAGGGCTTTCAGGGTCCCTTGCATACCCTGCTGTTCCTCCTGTGCGGTCAGCGACACATCCAGCTGCCTCTGGAGCTCCAGCACCACGCCTTTGAGTTCAGCACCCTCCTCCCCCATCAGGCGCACCCTGTCCTGGAGCTCCCGCTGCTTCAGCTCTGACTGGTCCAGCTCCAGGCGGAGCTCGTCCAACATGCTCACCTCCACACCGGAAGGTAGCGACTCGTTCAGCTCGCTCAGCATGCCCGGGCCGTACTCAGGACTGCCGGGGAACTCATGAGCGTGCTGGGGGGGGGTATTAGAGAAACAGGGTACTAGAGTGAGTACTGCAGACTTGACACATTGTTAAGACTTCACTAGAAATACTGTATGATCTCACAAGATATGACTAGCTCCTTATAGAATCATATTAGTCCCAGTAGAGTAAAAGCTCTGAGGAGCTGTGTCAGTACCTGTGAGTATGTGCTGGCCAGGCTGTTAATGCTGGAGCTGCGACTGGGTGGTTTCCACATGTGGCCAGGTGAGTTGGGCATGCCCAGTGTCCTCCTGGAGATAAGAAAACACACATGTGATGAGGTGACATCACCAAGTGTCTACATTTGATCAATTCCTCAATCCAATGCGCAGCATCTTGAGTGTAGGGTGCATTTATAAACATAATGACTTTGCAATTGGTTACCTTGCAAAGGTGGGCCAGGACGAGTCAAGGTCATGACCCCTGGAAGCCACGTCAAACTGGATCTCGTTGAGCTCATACAGGTGACTTACGATGTCAACACTGAGGTGGGATTTCAGCAAGGGGCTGCGAGCATAGTACCAGTCACTGCAAGAAGGAGAGAAGCATATACAGGGAAATGAGTTGAGAGATAGGCATAACAACACACATGTGCATACATTCACGTAGAAATACCTTCACTAACACACTTGCATTGTTCCTTATATTAAATCACTTCGACACATAAAAAAAGTACTTTTTTGGACTAATGTACATGCCTTTTACAAACACACAGGTACATTTCACAAGTACATAGAGCATATAGACGTGGTTCTGTACAACGGGAGAAGTAACTTTTCGAGAAGCGGATTGGTACAAAATGCTGTATCTATACTGAGTTAGACAACGTCTACTCCCCTCCCACTGAACACTGCTTCCAGTAACCTTTGGCAACATAAGAACCAGCACACTGTGTTTACTCACCTGAGGAACAGGGAAATGTTTACAGAAGTAAAACACCACAAAGGAAAAGAGAAATGAAAGGCGCTAACAAGAATCAGGAAGGAGACGTTGTTCACTTGAAACAATCGATTTCAGAATAGTAGTCTGTAACATAAACAAGTCCCTTCATTTAACCAAACACTATCCCAGACGTGAACCTATGACCTCTGCACCCATGTTTAACGGCTAAAACTGTTGCTGGAGTGGGGTCAGGTTTGAGATTTGAAAAAAAAATGTCTGCTCACTTTGCAGTTTCCAAGTATGATATTTATTTGAGACTTGATCCCCTCTTTGCCGAGTTTTACCTGGTCACCCTTTGGTTCATCAGGCACTGCTGCAGCGTGTCGGCCAGTCGCTGGTGCACCAGGGAGTAACGAATGAAAGCCCTGCCTTTCCCCAGAGAAGTCTTCAGCTGGAAGGGAAAAGTACAGGAAATATTAACAGTGCTGTACAGCAAATATATGTGATAGTTGTTCCTCTGCCAATGAGGCCTTAAATTAGCGTATGTTTCCTGAATGTGTCCATTAAAGGGATAGTTCAAATCAAAGTTTGTCGGACATTTTCATTCCTCAAAAGTGGTCTATAATCAATCATCCATATTCAACTGAATCTGTTGTGTAGATCCTGTTAACAAATATGATTTGTTTCTTCATGGCTAGTATCCACTACCTGGCAGAATGCTAAATTCCCCCATGCCCTTATAACTACTTATCAGTGAGACTGACAATTGAATGCATCTATGTTAATTATGCAATCCGTGACAGCTGCAATGTCAGGAGTATTATCCGTTTCATCACACAAGGGAAATATGCGTCAAAGTAGATTTGGTAGATCATTTGTAGATACAGTTCATTTGTTCCTTCATTATTTCACATTTGGTGAAACTGTAATGGTATACATAACTTCAGATAGAGGGTACAAAGAAATGGTGACAGTGGTGTTTGCTGTGACCCATAAAAAAGTGGTAAAGAACTCTAAAAATAGAACGTCATTATGTATGAATTACTACGATACATTGTGTAATAACAGTTGACAATCCTTATAATTGTCCTTTAAAAGTGCTGATCTCAATACCTCAGGGATGGATTTGACAAAGCGGATACCATCGTTGGCTCCTTTGATCTTGGCCAGACAGTCGCTGAAATAATCCCAGTAGTCTTTTCTGGTGCCAAGAAATGTTGTCTTCTCCTTCTGGTCAAACTGAAAAGCGTAGATGACGTGTTAGCGACAAGTTGTATGTGACCTACTGTACAGAGATCTGAACAATGCCACATTGGTGAGCATAGCAGGTTGGCCTTGATTTGACTTGGACTCTGTGCGGCGCTTTCCTGGATACAGATTAAACCTAATCCTGGACTGAAAAGCATGTTGCTTAATCTGTGTCTGGTAGGGGGAAAAACTGATTGTTCTATAGATGTTTTGATTAATTAACCAGCCCTGGATGTTGCTTTGAGGCCTTGGTCCCGCCTAAAGAAAGGGAAAACACTGTTCGTACTATACCACTGTCTATGTACAGTGAGTGACTCACCTGTAGAAGGTACTCCAGTTTGTAGGAGAATTTCTGCAGATTGGGACTATCATCTGTGATTGGCTCCCCATTCTCCCTGTACTCTTTAGTGAGCTCAGCAACAGCATCTGTGGTTCAGAGAGAGGAGAAGAGAGAGAGAGAGAGAGAGAGAGAGAGAGAGAGAGAGAGAGAGAGAGAGAGAGAGAGAGAGAGAGAGAGAGAGAGAGAGAGAGAGAGAGAGAGAGAGAGAGAGAGAGAGAGAGAGAGAGAGAGAGAGAGAGAGATGTTTTTTCTCTATTTATACGATGTTCTACATTGAAGAATAATAGTGAAGACATAAAGCTATGAAATAGCACATGTAATCATGTAGCAACCAAAAAAGTGTTAAACAAATCAAAATATATTTTATGTTTGAGATTCTTCAAAGAAGCTACCCTTCGCCTTAATGACAGCTTTGCACACTCTTGGCATTCTCTCAACCAGCTTCCAACAGTCCTGAAGGAGTTCCCACATATGATGAGCACTTGTTGGCTGCTTTTCCTTCACTCTGCGGTCCAACTCATCCCAAACCATCTCAATTGGGTTGAGGTCGGGTGATTGCGGAGGCCAGGTCATCTGATGCAGCACAGCTGTTCTTGCCATAACGTGGACTTGATATTTTACCAAATAGGGCTGTCTTCTGTATATCACCGCTATCTTGTCACAACACAACTGATTGGCTCAAATGCATTAAGGAAAGAAATTCCACAAATTCACTTTTAACAAGGCACACCTGTTAATTGAAATGGATTCCAGGTGACTACCTCATGAAGCTGGTTCAGAGAATGCCAAGAGTGTGCAAAGCTGTCATCAAGGTAAAGGGTGGCTACTTTGAAGAATCTCAAATATAAAATATATTTTGATTTGTTTAACACTTTTTTGGTTACTACATGGTTCCATATGTGGTATTTCATAGTTTTGATGTCTCCACTATTATTGTAGAATGTAGAAAATAGTTTTAAAAAATAAAGAAAAACCCTGGAACGAGTAGGTGTGTCCAAACTTTTGACTGGTACTGTACATCAACGTTACACAAGTATTCCCCTCACTCATACACAGCTGACAGGAACTGAGTTTCTACTACACAAGCTTTACCTGTTGAGAGAAACACATTACTGTGATCGTCCCTGACCTGGTAGCCTCTTTCTCCTGAACTAAACAAAAAAAACAAAGTAAATCGATCTAGGCCAATAGGCACAGTATCTGTGGAACGTTTTAAGTGGGCACAGAAACCCTGAAATTTCTAGAAACCATTACAATGTACCAACAATACAGTACACACAGTCAGATGTAATATCCTCACGGTGGCCTGGATACATTTCAATGGTTTCCAGGTCATATACAGGTCAAACCAGATGGAGTCAAAATCCCAGTATATCCACCCAGGCATGTCTCCCCAACCCCTACCCACAACCTCTAACTCCACACAGATGACCCCTTCCTCACACATCCCAGCTCAGTACAATTACCCACTTGCCTCTCATCCAGCGTAAAAACAGGAAAGACACCCGTGACGGGTGCACCCTGAGGCTAAGCACCCCCTCTCTCTCTCGCTGCATGCTGACAGGGCCTCTCTGTCGCCCCAGCCACACCCTGGGGGGTACACCCCGGGGACTGGGGGAGAGGGTCGGCTCCATGATGTCGTCCCAATGAGGAGACTGGACAACCAATGTGTGGAAAGAAATGCTGTCGGGCTTGAAGCCGAGGCCAAGCCAGTTACATCGAGGCCACTGCAACCCTTCTGTCACTTTCTCTACCTCTGTGATCCTACTCTCTTTCTATCTTTCTCTCCCTCTCTGACTCTCGATATCAGCCGACAGTGGTGGTCTACCCCTGTAACTATCACACAGGCCCACACGCACTGGTTGTTACAAAGGGACCGACACGCGGGCAGTCACACGCAGTCACGCACATGCACACAAAAACACACAATGGCAGTGTACCATGCAGATCTCTGATAATCCTCTGAAGCTGGCTCTCCCCCACACCGCCGGCCATGGTCCGACTGGCTCTATGGCAACCAGGTCACGGGGTGATACACAGTCTGCTGAATCAGAGAATCAGATGGACAGTCAGGAACAAAAGACAAGCATGTACTGACACACACACACGCGGGCGGGCGGACTGGGACCAAAAATCTACCCCCATTATTAGCTACATAATGATCATTTAGACAAGTTAGACAATCCGACTGGGCAAAAATGGACCAGCCCAACATCTCAGTACTACATCCCTTTCTCATTCTATCTGTCATTCACTCACTATATCACACACACACATGCATGCAAACACACACATATAGTCAAACACACACATATAGTCAAACACACACATATAGTCAAACACACACATATAGTCAAACACACACATATAGTCAAACACACACATATAGTCAAACACACACATATAGTCAAACACACACATATAGTCAAACACACACATATAGTCAAACACACACATATAGTCAAACACACACATATAGTCAAACACACACATATAGTCAAACACACACATATAGTCAAACACACACATATAGTCAAACACACACATATAGTCAAACACACACATATAGTCAAACACACACATATAGTCAAACACACACATATAGTCAAACACACACATATAGTCAAACACACACATATAGTCAAACACACACATATAGTCAAACACACACATATAGTCAAACACACACATATAGTCAAACACACACATATAGTCAAACACACACATATAGTCAAACACACACATATAGTCAAACACACACATATAGTCAAACACACACATATAGTCAAACACACACATATAGTCAAACACACACATATAGTCAAACACACACATATAGTCAAACACACACATATAGTCAAACACACACATATAGTCAAACACACACATATAGTCAAACACACACATATAGTCAAACACACACATATAGTCAAACACACACATATAGTCAAACACACACATATAGTCAAACACACACATATAGTCAAACACACACATATAGTCAAACACACACATATAGTCAAACACACACATATAGTCAAACACACACATATAGTCAAACACACACATATAGTCAAACACACACACACTTTCATTACGCATCATGCTGTGTTTCCCAACTTGTGGTTTGAACTCCACCTACCTTGGTCGTGGCTAAAAAAATTGAAATATTTGATTCTGGTACATAAGCCTGTGAGCTCAGTGTTACCTCAAGACAAGTCTGAGAAAGAAATAGATGAGCTTTCTATGAGTTCCACAGGGAACTCACTTTTAGAATATGGTATTCTTGGATTTTGAATATGGTGTTCTTGGATTCTGAATATGGTATTCTTGGATTCTGAATATGGTATTCTTGGATTCTGAAAATGGTATTCTTGGATTCTGAATATGGTATTCTTGGATTCTGAATATGGTATTCTTGGATTCTGAATATGGTATTCTTGGATTCTGAATATGGTATTCTTGGATTCTGAATATGGTATTCTTGGATTCTGAATATGGTATTCTTGGATTCTGAATATGGTGTTCTTGGATTCTGAATATGGTGTTCTTGGATTCTGAATATGGTGTTCTTGGATTCTGAATATGGTGTTCTTGGAATATGGTGTTCTTGGATTCTGAATATGGTGTTCTTGGATTCTGAATATGGTGTTCTTGGATTCTGAATATGGTGTTCTTGGATTCTGAATATGGTGTTCTTGGATTCTGAATATGGTGTTCTTGGATTCTGAATATGGTGTTCTTGGATTCTGAATATGGTGTTCTTGGATTCTGAATATGGTGTTCTTGGATTCTTATGGTGTTCTTGGATTCTGAATATGGTTCTTCTTGGTGTTCTTGGATTCTGAATATGGTATTCTTATGGTGTTCTTGGATTCTGAATATGGTGTTCTTGGATTCTTGGATTCTGAATATGGTGTTCTTGGATTCTGAATATGGTGTTCTTGGATTCTGAATATGGTATTCTTGGATTCTGAATATGGTGTTCTTGGATTCTGAATATGGTGTTCTGAATATGATTCTGAATATGGTGTTCTTGGATTCTGAATATGGTGTTCTTGGATTCTGAATATGGTATTCTTGGATTCTGAATATGGTGTTCTTGGATTCTGAATATGGTGTTCTTGGATTCTGAATATGGTGTTCTTGGATTCTGAATATGGTGTTCTTGGATTCTGAATATGGTGTTCTTGGCTGCCTGGTTGCATAGAGATCACCCTCTGCGAGGCCAGAACAAACAGATGCATCTGGTTTTCATGGGAAATGGAAAGAGATCCTGTGACGCAACTACCACATTTGGACGTTAACAAAAAAGATTGTACAGTATGAAGATAGGCAGAAACTGCTTCTCCAGGTGAAATCCCTGATCACACTTGTAGGTGAACGTCATGACGACGTTGGCTAGCTAAGCTCATGCGTAGAAACACGTCAGCAGGTTTAATGGTCATCTCGCACTGAACTGCGCATGTGCAGGCCGTCAAATCAAAAGCACTTCTTCGATATAAGTTGTTTTGGACAAAAATGATAAAGCGTCAGTTTGTCACTTTCACGAGGTTGGAGTATTAAGATGTTCAACTAGTTAAGACATTTGCTCAAATCTAGGTTGTGCCTTTAGATTTCAAGAAAATTAACTAAGGAATCATTTTTCACTTCTCTCATTGACTTCTCAGACTCCAAACACCGGCCTGGTCTGCTTAGTCTGTTTCGCAAGTCCCGCCTATGGTTATTAGAAACGTTGTATTAACAAGGCAACACCAGGCAACACGCCACCTTTACATACTGGCCACACCAGCTGTGTTGCGTGTGCGAGTGTGGCAAAATAAATGTACACATACATTACATGGCCAAAAGTATGTCACCTCCTCGTCGAACATCTCATTCCAAAATCATGGGCGTTAATATGGAGTTGTGCCCCCCTTTGCTGCTATAAACAGCCACTCCTCTGGGAAGGCTTTCCACTAGATGTTGGAACATTGCTGCGGGGACTTGCTTCCATTCAGCCACAAGAGCATTAGTGAGGTAGGGCACTGATGTTGGGCAATTAGGCCTGGCTAGCAGTCTGTGTTCCAATTCATCCCAAAGGTGTTCGATGGGATTGAGGTCAGGGCTCTGTGCAGGTCAGTCAAATTCTTCCACACCGATTTCGACAAACCATTTCTGTATAGACCTCACTTTGTGCACAGGGGCATTGCACAGGGGGCATTGCACAGGGGGCATTGCACAGGGGCATTGGGGTGGCAGGTACCCTAGTGGTTAGAGCGTGGGCCAGGAAACGAAAGGTTGCTGGATCAAATCCCTGAGCTGACAAGGTAAAAATCTGTTGTTCTACCCCTGAACAAGGCAGTTAACCCACTGTTCCCGAGTGGGCCTTCATTGCAAATAAGAATTTGTTCTTAACTAACTTGCCTAGTTAAATAATGTTTAAATAAATAAAAAACAATTACATTGTTATGTTGAAAGAGGAAAGGGCCTTCCCCAAACTGTTGCCACAAATTTGGAAGCATAGAATAGTCTAGAATGTCATTGTATGTTGTAGCATTAAGATTTCCCATCACTGGAACTAAGGGGCCTAGCCTGAACCATGACAAACAGCCCCAGGCCATTATTCCTCCTCCACCAAACTTTACAGTTGGTACTATGCATTGGGGCAGGGAAAATAACAATCCAATGTTTATATCCCAGGGACAAATTAGCTGGCAACAGCAAGCTATATAAATGTCCATGAATGTCTCATGTGTTTCTTCCTGTCCCCATTAATATAGTTGCTTCAGAGTTATTTTTGATATTTCAACCTGCATGTCCTGATTTCATCCTGTGTGGATGGACAAAATCAACATGTGCAAGATGGCACACGCACATGCCCAGTGTAGTCAGCATGTAACTCCTCCTCCACATTTACTGGATTGGTTCTCCAGAGCAGAAGATAACCTTCCCCGACAGGGCCATAAAAAATGAAACACTGCTCAGGCGTTTCTGTTATGCCTGCTACGTTACATGCTGTCTAAACTGGGCACGTTGCATGCGTCCACGTGCACCATCACACACATGTTGATTTTGTCCATCCACACCAAACGCAATCTAGACACGCAGATTGAAATATCAAAACAAACTCTGAACCAACTATATTAATTTGGGGACAGGTCGAAACCCATGAAACTTTCATGGACATTTAGCTAGCTAGCTTGCTGTTGCTAGCGAATATGTCCTGGGATATAAACATTGGGTTGTTATTTTTACTGAAATGCACAAGGTCCTTTTTTTCTGGAACTTTGTAGAATTTTGACCCATTTTGAGATAAAAGGTGAAACCTAGTTAGTTTCTAGTAATCTCCCCTCCTTCAGTCTTCGTCTTCTGTGGATTTTATATGGCGGTTGGCAACCAACGTTAAGGTGCATTACCACCACCAACTGGACTTGCCAAATTCTATTCTAGCGCCTGGCTACTCAGACACCCGTTGACGCGCACAAGCGTTTTGGATTAAATGATTAAATAACATGTATGTGTACATTTATTTTGCAACGTTCTTGCAGACAACGCAGGTGGTGTGGTCAGCATGTTAGGTTACATAGAGATTCTTCCATTTACCACAACATCCATTGCCTCACCTCCACAACTATCATTTACTGTACTGAGAGTTTTGCTTAGTCTTGTCTACGATAGGTGAAGTGGATATTATTAGGTTGGCACTCAGGCTACTAAGGCAAATATGTCTATAAAATATGCAGGCCGACCTTCAGGCCAATTCTAAAATAACGTATCAGACTTCTTAATTCAACTGTCTTATTTTGGTTCTTCCTTTCTTTTTTATCAAGGTTCTTTCTCTCTCTATCTATCTTAGCCTAGTAACTCAGTTTAATGTGATGGCTGCAAATGTGCACTGTATTATCTACAGTTGAAGTCGGAAGTTTACATACACTTAGGTTGGAGTCATTAAAACTAGTTTTTCAACCACTCCAAAAATGTCTTGTTAACAAACTATAGTTTGGGTAAGTTGTTTAGGACATCTAAAGTAATTTTTTAACAATTGTTTAAAGACAGATTATTTCACTTATAGTTCACTGTATCACAATTCCAGAGGGTCAGAAGTTTAATAATTACACTAAGTTGTCTGTGCCTTTAAACAGCTTGGAAAATTCCAGAAAATTATGTAATGGCTTTAGAATCTTCTGATACGCTAATTGACATCATTGGAGTCAATTGGAGGTGTACCTGTGGATGTATTTCAAGACCTAACTTCAAACTCAATGCCTCTTTGCTTGACATCATGGGAAAATCAAAAGAAATCAACCAAGAAAATCAGCCAGTCTACAAAAAATTTGGTTCATCCTTGGGAGAAATGTCCAAACGCTTGAAGGTACCATGTTAATCTGTACAATCAATAGTACGCAAGTATAAACACCATGGGACCACGCAGCCGTCATACCGCCCAGGAAGGAGACGCGTTCTTTCTCCTAGAGATGAACGTACTTTGGTGCGAAAAGTGCAAATCAATCCCAGAACAACAGCAAAGGGCCTTGTGAAGATGCTGGAGGAAACAGGTACAAAAGTGTCTATATCCACAGTAAAATGAGTCCTATATCGACATAACCTAAAAGGCAGCTCAGCAAGGAAGAAGCCACTGCTCCAAAACCGCCATAAAAAAGCCAGACTACGGTTTGCAACTGCACATGGGGACAAAGATCATACTTTTTGGAGAAATGTCCTCTGGTCTGATGAAACAAAAATAGAACTGTTTGGTCATAATGACCATCGTTATGTTTGGAGGAAAAAGGGGGAGGCTTGCAAGTCGAAGAACACCATGCCAACCGTGAAGCACAGGGGTGGCAGCATCATCTTGTGGGGGTGCTTTGCTGAGGAGGGACTGGTGCACTTCACAAAATAGATGTGAATATATTGAAGCAACATCTCAAGACATCAGTCAGTAAGTTAAAGCTTGGTCGCAAATTAGTCTTCCAAATGGACAATGACCCCAAGCATACTTCCAAAATGGCTTAAGGACAACAAAGTCAAGGTATTGGAGTGGCCATCACAAAGCCCTGACCTCAATCCAGTAGAACATTTGTGGGCAGAACTGAATAGTTTACACCAGCTCTGTCAGGAGTAATTGGCCAAAATTCACCCAAATGATTGTGGGAAGCTTGTGGAAGGCTGTCCAAAACATTAAACAATGTAAAGGGAATGCCATCAAATAGTAATTGAGTGTATGTAAACGTCTGACTCACTGGGAATGTGATGAAAGAAATAAAAGCTGAAATAAATCATTCTCAATACTATTATTCTGACATTTCCCATTCTTAAAATAAAGTGGTGATCCTAACTGACCTAAGACATGGATTTTTACTAGGATTAAATTGAATTGTGAAAAACTGAGTTTAAATGTATTTGGCTAAGGTGTATGTAAACTTCCGACTTCAACTGTATATTGCGTGTGTGTTTAAATTGCATAGTTGTATCCTCTGAGTGGAACAAACTGTATTGTGGCTGCAACAAGAATCAGATCATTGAAAACTGTTGCGTAAGAACAGGGTAATGTTTAGCGTAAGAACAGGGTAATGTTTAACTATCAATCCCCGGAATGCGAAAACATTCTGCACTAGTCCTTTAAACATTTTACTTGACGCTTAAAGTTGCTTATGTTCGCACACCACAAGGTTTTATTCATGAGAAAATCCATCGATCGATTGTAATACGCGAGAGACTAAAAAGGTTCACTCAGACCGCGATGTTGCCAAAAGAGGAAGTGGGGAGGAACTCTAAACTAAGTTAAACTATTCCTACATTGTTGTATAATTTTGCTTATTGTTGGATAAAGGGAACCGAAAACTGGGAGCGGATTTATTATGGTTTGTATTTAAAAAGAACAAGCTGTCCAAACGTTACAATATAGACTGTACTTCATTCTTAATAGCTATTCAAATTAAACACTAATTGCCAAATCATTTCACTCTAGACTACATTATGTTGCACAACACATTTGACTAAATCCCTAAATATAATGGGCTGGTATGTCCACATAGCTAATAATGTTGTTATTATCTGACTATATCCAGTGACAGTCTGTCCTTGGCATGTATATAGCCCTAAATCAGTTATTTCATTCTAAGTGAATGTACATAAAACACATTTATATTAATATAAACAAATAGACATTGATCATTTAAGGAAAAAAAATACTTAAACGTACGTTAAACTGCGTGATCCATGAAAATCCAGATAGTTTACGTCCACACACAATCTTGCTATGTATGGGCCGGCAACAATAACTGGATTGACAAGTACGTCAACCACTTACAATGCGAGGATGAGGACAAGGGCAGGGGTTCCCACTAGTTACCACAGCCACAAAGTAAAAATTGGCTATTGGCCTACCGTTATTTTTTAAAGCTTTTTGGTATTTATTTAAATTTACGGTTAGGCATAAACTTAGCAGTGCGATTGGGTTAAGGTTTGCGGTTAGGGATAGGTATAAAATCTGATTTTAAGAAGATACATTGTAGAAATAGGCGGTGTGTATGACTTTGTGGCTGGGGTAATTAGTGACGACCCAAGGGCAGAGGACTCGGTATGTGTAGTTTGGTTGTAGAGTATGACAAGGTAAATAGTAAAATCATGTGGGATGATTAATGTAGGACTGGTTTATTTCTCAGGACTACCACACCCAACTCAGGCATGATTTGTAAGAAAATAGGCTTTTAGCCAGAGCTGCACGGGCGAAGAGAAAGGGTTTACTTCTACCCAATATCTGCCCGTGAAAATATGACCACGATGTGGGATGAAACCTGATCTCAGAGCATTTCGTATTCTATTACGTAAATCCGAGACACTCCATTTATACTGAACAAAAATATAAACGCAACATGTAAAGTGTTGGTCCCATGTTTCATGAGCTGAAAATAAAAGATCCCAGAAATGTTCCATATGCACAAAAAGCTTATTTCTCTACAATGTTGTGCACAAATTTGTTTACTGTCAAATCAAATTTTATTTGTCACATACACATGGTTAGCAGATGTGAATGCGAGTGTAGCGAAATGCTTGTGCTTCTAGTTCCGACCATGTAGTAATACCTAACAAGTAATCTAACCTAACAATTTCACAACAACTACCTGCATAGGCAAGATGCAGTAAACGGTATAGAGTACAGTTTATACATATGAGATGAGTAATGTAGGGTATTAAACATTATATAAAGTGGCATTGATTAAAGTGGTTAGTGATGAGTCAGTATGTTGGCAGCAGCCACTCAATGTTAGTGATGGCTGTTTAACAGTCTGATGGCTTTGAGATAGAAGCTGTTTTTCAATCTCTCGGTCCCCGCTTTGATGCACCTGTACTGACCTCACCTTCTGGATGATAGCGGGATGAACAGGCAGTGGCTCGGCTGGTCGATGTCCTTGATGATCTTTTTGTCCTTCCTGTGACATCGGGTGGTGTAGGTGTCCTGGACGGCAGGTAGTTTGCCCCCGGTGATGTGTTGAGCAGACCTCACTACCCCCTGGAGAGCCTTACGGTTGTGGGCGGAGCAGTTTCCGTACCAGGTGGTGATGCAGCCCGGCAGGATGTGTGTTTTTGTTGACAAGCCGAATTTCTTCAGCCTCCTGAGGTTGAAGAGGCGCTGCTGCTCCATCTTCACCACGCTGTCTGTGTGGGTGAACCATTTCAGTTTGTCCGTGATGTGTACGCCGAGGAACTTAAAACTTTCCACCTTCTCCACTACTGTCCTGTTTATGTGGATAGGGGGCTGCTCCCTCTGCTGTTTCCTGAAGTCCACGATCATCTCTTTTGTTTTGTTGACATTGAGTGTGAGGTTATTTTCCTGACACCACACTCCGAGGACCCTCACCTCCTCCCTGTAGGTCGCCTCGTTGTTGTTGGTAATCAAGCCTACCAGTGTAGTGTTGTCTGCAAATTTGATGATTGAGTGAGAGGCGTGCATGGCCATGTAGTCATGGGTGAACAGGGAGTACAGGAGAGGGCTGAGAATGCACCCTTGTGGGGACCCAGTGTTGAGGATCAGCAGGGTTGAGATGTTGATACCTACCCTCACCACCTGGGGGCGGCCCGTCAGGAAGTCCAGGACCCAGTTGCACAGGGCGGGGTTGAGACCCAGGGTCTCGAGCTTAATGATGAGTTTGGAGGGTACTATGGTGTTAAAGGCTGAGCTGTAGTCGATGAACAGCATTCTTGCATAGGTATTCCTCTTGCCCAGATGGGTTAGGGCAGTGTGCAGTGTGCAGTGTGATTGCGATAGTGTCGTATGTGGACCTATTGGGGCGGTAAGCAAATTGGAGTGGGTCTAGGGTGTCAGGTTAGGGTGGAGGTGATATGGTCCTTGACGAGTCTCTCAAAGCACTTCATGATGACGGAAGTGATTGCTATGGGGCGATAGTCATTTAGCTCAGTTACCTTAGCTTTCTTGGGAAAAGGAAAAATGGTGGCCCTCTTGAAGCATGTGGGAACAGCAGACTGGGATAATGACTGATTGAATATGTCCGTAAACACACCAGCCAGCTGGTCTGCACATGCTCTGAGGACGCGGCTGGGAATGCCGTCTGGGCCGGCAGCCTTGCGAGGGTTAACACGTTTAAATGTTTTACTCACGTTGGCTGCAGTGAAGGAGAGCCTGCAGGTTTTGGTAGCGGGCTGTGTCAGTGGCACTGTGTTGTCTTCAAAGCGAGCAAAGAAGTTGTTTAGTTTGTCTGGGAGCAAGTCATCATGGTCCACGAAGGGGCCAGTTTTCCTTTTGTAGTCCGTGATTGACTGTAGACCCTGCCACATACCTCTCGTGTCTGAGCCGTTGAATTGCGACTCCACTTTGTCTCTATACTGACGCTTAGCTTGTTTGATTTCCTTGCAAAGGGAATAGCTACACTGTTTGTATTCGGTCTTGTTTCCGGTCACCTTGCCCTGATTAAAAGCAGTGGTTCGCGTGTTCAGTTTTGTGCGAATGCTGCCATCAATTCACGGTTTCTGGTTGGGAAATGTTTTGATAGACGCTGTGGGTACAACATCACCGATGCACTTGCTAATAAACTCGCTCCCCGAATCAGCATATTCATCCATGTTATTGTCCGACGCTATGCAGAACATATCCCAGTCCACGTGATCGAAGCAATCTAGAAGCGTGGAATCCGATTGTTCGGACCAGCGTTGAACAGACCTGAGCAAGGGTGCTACCTGTTTTAGTTTCTTTCTATAGGCTGGGAGCATCAAAATGGAGTCGTGGTCAGATTTTCCGAAAGGAGGGTGGGGGAGGGCTTTATATGCGTCGCGGAAGTTAAAATAACAATGATCCAGGATTTTGCCAGCCCGGGTCGCACATTCGATATGCTGATAAAATTTAGGGAGCCTTGTTTTCAGATTCGCCTTGTTAAAATCCCCAGCTACAATAAATGCAGCCTCAGGATATGTGGTTTCCAGTTTACATAGAGTCAAATGTAGTTCCTTCAGGGCCGTTGATGTGTCTGATTGGGACGGAATATACACGACTGTGATTATGATCGAAGAGAATTCTCTTGGTAGATAATGCGGTCGGCATTTGATTGTAAGGAATTCTAGATCAGGTGAACAAAAGGACTTGAGTTCCTGTATGATCTTATGATCACACCACGTCTTGTTAATCATAAGGCATACACCCCTGCCCTTCTTCTTACCAGAGAGATGTTTGTTTCTGTCGGCGCGATGCGTGAAGAAGCCGGGTGGCTGTACCGACTCTGATGACGTATCCCGAGTGAGCCATGTTTCCGTGAAACAAAGAATGTTACAATCTCTGACGTCTCTCTGGATGGCAACCCTTACTCGGATTTTGTCTACCTTGTTGTCAAGAGACTGGACATTGGCTAGTAGTATACTCGGGAGCGGTGGGCGATGTGCCCTTCTACAGAGCCTGACCAGAAGACAAATCCGTCTGCCCCTTCTGCAGCGCCGTTGTTTTGGTTCGCCGGCTGGGATCCGATCCATTGTCCTGGGTGGTGGACCAAACAGAGGATCCGCTTCGGAAAATTCGTATTCCTGGTCGTAATGTTGGGGAGTTGACATTGCTCTTATTTATATCCAATAGTTCCAAAAGAATTTAAATTTAAATTAATTCTAAAATGAGTCGTTTTGTCACACAACACAATGCAACAGATGTCTCAAGTTTGGAGGGAGCGTGCTCAAAACAAGAACAGTTCAAATAAGCAAACGACAGTCCGTCATTACTTTAAGACATGAAGGTCAGTGAATGGGGAAGGGGGGGTTACCACAGTAGCCTACCATGGAGGGGGGGGATTTACCACGGTAGCCTACCATGGGGCAGTGGCTCTGCATATAATTACTGAATCATGAATTCTTATATATATTATATATGGCTGTACATATGGTTTGTGTGGTTCTGGTTAATTTATGTCACTATTTTCTCCGCAGGCTCTAGGCCTAATGTGAGCTTCAAGAGTTATATTATTCCATGTGAAAACCTACAACATTTATCTTGAAAAGAATGCAGATGTTTCAATGTCGTTATAACCATGAGAAATGAAACACAGAAAAAAAATCAAGAACAGCTTGACAAGACACCATAACATAACAAAGGTTGGCCGGATGCAGTAGATCGCCTACAGGGTGAAAACAAACAATACAATACAAACAATGGCGATTCTGTCAGGATTTGGCCAGGGTTGTTCCGGTTTTTGGTCACTAGATGCCCCCATTGTGCCTTTTGACCTTTTGTTTTCCCTTGATCCCCATTATTATTTGCACCTGTGCCTCGTTTCCCCTGATTGTATTTAAACCCTTTGTTTTCCTCTGTTCTTTGCTCTGTGTTTGTATGTTAGCACCCAGCCCTAGTACTCTGTGAACTCTTGTTGATCCCGGTGGACTCTCTTGTGGAATTCTGTTTTTTTTGTTCTTGTTTGTTTGTTTTTGAGTATCTTTTGAGGCTTTTTGTGCTATACCTTCCACCTTGTGGATTTACCTTTTTGTCTTGGAGGATTACCTTTGTTCTTGTGGAATTCCTTTTGAGGTTGTGGAGTAACATGTTTTCCTGAACTTCACTTGTTACTTCATTAAATACACCATCTCAAGTACTGCTGTGTCTGCCTCATCTTCTGGGTTCTGCCGACTATTCGTGGCTCAGTTGGTTAAGTGACTGTTTCTCACTCCGGAGACCCGGGTTCGCAACCGGGTCCTGACAGATTCAACACGTAGAATCGTCTGGAAATGAAATAGACGGCCTGTGGTCAGAGACAATAGCACAATCACCTGCTGCTTTTTACTGTTCAACAGCACGGTCTGGTTTGTCCTTTATTTGTTGATTATTCTGGTCTCTAGGGTGTTCCATTTCTTTTTAAGATTTCTTGGAGTCCTCGTAATGAACTGCTTTCCTTCTTGCTTACACACTGGGCACATTGGCCAGACATGTTAATATTGCTGTTTGAGCCTCACTACCTCTTCCCCTCAAGAACATCTGGACATCCACAATGGAAACACACATCTGGGAATGACACTGTGACTGCTGAGTAATACTGCGTCTCCATTTGCATTCCACAGGTTAGCCCCTTGAAACCATCTATCTGCTCGTGATATGGATTGTCTTCTTGGAAAAGTCTGAACCACATGTTAAAATTGTTCTC
The DNA here is from genome assembly GCF_021184085.1 of Oncorhynchus gorbuscha. Classification (NCBI taxonomy): domain Eukaryota; kingdom Metazoa; phylum Chordata; class Actinopteri; order Salmoniformes; family Salmonidae; genus Oncorhynchus; species Oncorhynchus gorbuscha. The sequence continues at coordinate 14,194,174 of NC_060174.1, forward strand.
ATCCCAAATGCGTTGGACTATTTTCTGTTCTTCTTTAGGCAGCTTGCTTTTGGCATTCAAGCACCTTGGTTTCTCACATTCAACACAGTTGATGGTCGCTCTCCCCTTTGCACTGACCATGGCAGCACACCTCTTTACACGTTCTATATTTGGTGTCAGATAAGGACTATCCTTGTCAGTGGTTTCCAGGCTGTACAGGTCATCAAATGTCTGATGCTCACGTCTGTCTGCTGTCAATATTGGATCAGGCACAAAGTTTAATTTCTTAAATTGTTCTTATGGCAAGAATTGATTAAGCAGTACCAGCATGGATTTTCTTCCTCGCATTTCTTTATCTGTACCATGTATTGTGACATCTTGAAATGTATGTCCCGGAATTGCTTGTACTTTCCTGGTTAAGGACTTTTATGCTGAGGCCATGTATCATGTCAACTTCTGTATCAATGATGTTTAATTGTTATGTAATATTGGCAATTTCTTCCTGTGTTGCAGGCTGATGTACTCCTACGTGTGTTCCTTTCCAGGCGCTCAAACCGGCCAATCACAAGAGCTGCAACAGGATGCACACGCTTTTCAAAAGCCTCTGGTTGTTTGGTGGCTGTTTCACGTGGGTGTGTCATTGTGCCTCACTTCTTCACACGCTTCTCATTTGATTCTTCCATCTTCTCCCTAGTGTTGGCCCAGCTGTCAGCTGGTGCTGTTCTACAGGCGATAAGCATGTCAAGATCCAGTTGAACAAACAGGAGTGTGCGGCATGCTTAAACAAAGGCATATATGGTTCTGTGGTCTGGCCCAGATTGATTGATCAAGATTGACTTGTTGAGAGAGACATCATCTTCACTGTAGTTCTCTCCTCTGAGGATGCTGAGATTTTCAACTGTGTGTCGAAGGGGGCTGGATGGCTGGAAAACCTTGTCCTTCACAGTGACATGAACTTTCCCATCATATAATGAACTAGGTGGGGGTGTCTGGGATGAACATGACAAAGGGTACCATCCAGGACCTCTACACCAGACAGTGTCAGAGCAGAGTCCCCAGCCACCCCAGTCATAGACTGTTTACTCTACTACCGCATGGCAAGCGGTACCGGAGTGTCAAGTCTACTGTATATAGCCTGTCTTTTTACTGTTGTTTTATTTATTTGCACGATTGGTTAAAGCCTGTAAGTAAGCACTGTAAGGTCTACTACACCTGTTGTATTCAGCATTTCACTGTAAGGTCTACAACACCTATTGTATTCGGCGCACGTGACAAATAAACTTAGATTTGATTTTGAATCAAGTTCGGCAGCTGCTAGAACTGGCCCACTCACAGGAGTAATGCTTGGATGTGGACTAAGGCATTGGACTAAGATACAGTGGCATAGTAGAGAATACAGCAACTAAGATATCGTAGAATAGTATAGAGGACAGTATATATACATATGAGATGGGTGATGCAATATTTACACACAATTAAAGCAACTAAGATATCGTAGAATAGTATAGAGGACAGTATATACACATATGAGATGGGTGATGCAATATTTACACACAATTAAAGCAACTAAGATATTGTAGAATAGTATAGAGGACAGTATATACACATATGAGATGGGTGATGCAATATTTACACACAATTAAAGTGACTAAGATATCGTAGAATAGTATAGAGGACAGTATATACATATGAGATGAGTAATGCACTATTTACACACAATTAAAGTGACTAAGATATCGTAGAATAGTATAGAGGACAGTATATACATATGAGATGGGTAATACAATATTTACACACGATTAAAGTGACTAAGATATCGTAGAATAGTATAGAGGACAGTATATACATATGAGATGGGTAATGTAAGATACAGAGACATTATTAAAGTGGCTCGTGTTTCATTTCCTTAAAGTGGCCAGTGATTCCTTAGCCACTGTATTGATGGGATTTTAGTTTCTGGTGGAAGCCGCTTTTCCACTGTGTCACGCATGTCCTCAACTGATATAGCAAGAGGTAAGTACAAGTACTCCCCATGTCTGATCTTTGACCTAAACTGTGTATTCGTAAAAAATACTTCTGTACTTCATCCCAAAAGGACTGGAATGAGGATTGTGGTTTGCCATTCAGCTTCCTTAAATCCATGATCAGGTCTGGGTCATCACCATCAAGGAGGAATAAGGATACTCTCTCATCAAGTAGACCCTGTTCTTCATTGTTTGCTGACCTCTTTGTCATCAGTTAGAAACTGATACATTTCTCTCAGGAAGTAGCTGTTCACTTTGGCAGCATGTGCATATTTTTGTTTACTTGAGTAAGGCAGCTCCAAAATGTAGGTGTTTCAGCATTGGAGTGGCAGGGTAGCCTAGTGGTTAGAGCGTTGGACTAGTAACCGAAAGGTTGCAAGTTCAAATCGCCGAGCTGACAAGGTACAAATCTGTTGTTCTGCCCCTGAACAGGGAGTTAACCCACTGTTCCTAGGCTGTCATTGAAAATAAGAATTTGTTTTTAAACTGACTTGCCTAGTTAAATAAAGGTAATAAAAAATATCTCAGTGCTTTTTGTGGTGGGGCAAGCCAGCAGAAAATACAGAGCGTTGCGCTGTGATTGGCTCATGGAGACACTACGTCAACGCCTAAGGGTCGACCTCGAAAAGTCTAGCCCCTTGGGTGCTGTCATAGAATTACATTAGAAGTTCCCAACCAAGAAGGCTCAAGGTCATTGTCACAGATAAAATTAAGTCAAATCACGCTATGTCTACAGTATCTTTGATTGGACTGACAATATCATACTTTCAAAATCTTAGCTAGCAGTCATCATCATGAATCAAGTTGACAATCTACTGGCAAATCATTTTTAATCCTTGTTATATGAAGAGAAATAATGAAGAGAAATGATAGATAAAACATATCGATGCTCAACGGACATTGGACATAAACATTACACAACAAGTTGGAAATTGCAAATTCAACAATGAATGGTTTGGAATTAATCAGTGGCTAACTGCAAGCATTGCAAAGAAATAATATAATAATATAATATATGCCATTTAGCAGACGCTTTTATCCAAAGCGACTTACAGTCATGTGTGCATACATTCTACGAAATCATTAGTCTGCTTTTCAGTGGAGTGGCTGTGTGCTACCATGTCTAAGATTAAGGGTCTCTTTTCATAGTTTAGAATTATAATTCTACATTGGTCATGTGTCACGATCGTCTAAAGAAGTTGACCAAAGCGCAGCGTGGTGAGCGTACATTTTTATTTATTATTATAAATGTCACCAACAAAACAAGAAACAAAGAAATGACCATGAAGCTTACAATGGATATAGTGCCACTAACAAAGAACTTCCCACAATAACAAAAGGGAAAAAGGCTGCCTAAGTATGATTCCCAATCAGAGACAACGATAGACAGCTGTCCCTGATTGAGAACCATACCCGGCCAAAACATAGAAACAGAAAAACATAGAAATAAAGAAAACAGAATGCCCACCCTAGTCACACCCTGGCCTAACCAAAATAGAGAATAAAACCCTCTCTATGGCCAGGGCGTGACACCATGCTATGAATGAAGCATGATTTGTGGTGCGCTCAAAACAACTGTTAACTTGGAACTGTAAAATCTGACTTAAGTGAGTTCAAGACAACTGGGAACTCAGGGAAAATTAGCTACGACTGGGAAAATACGTTTTGAACTTTCATCCAACTCGGAATTGTACATTCGGAACTCGGGCCTCTTTCTAGAGCTACGACCTGAAGATCACTGACGTCATCATGATGTATAAAAAAAAATCTCGAGTTCCCAGTTGTCTTGAAAGCCCCATAAATCCAGAGAATGTCGGACTTTGATGACAAAGTTTGATTCGAAAATTTGCCCACAAAGGACTGCCACGTCACCTTCCTGTCCAAGTAAACACAGCACAACAAGGTGTCCAAAACTGTCTTGTATGCTACTGCATAAATGATGTAATATGCCAGGGAGATATGCATGCTATAGCTAATAAAATAATACGAAGTGTATGTTGTGTAGTAAGCTGTTAGTAGCCCATGTGCCTCACCCTAATCATTTGATCTATATTCACCTCTTAATTTTGCCTACTCTTCTGACTTGGTGTGCACATGTAGCCTATTACCTGTTTTTAAGAAATGTAATCATCAAATATTGTAAGAGCTTTCATTGACTGCTTATATGAATGCACCCTTTATTTATCATACGGTTCTGACTTGGTGTACAGGGAGAACACTGTAAGAATGGCCCATGTTCTGAATTCTGTCTGTACATTTCAAAAGTGCTGAACAAATAGTTATTGACTACGTCCGTCCTAGCTCGCTCCTGAATGTCTTAATCGAAATTACGGATTGCCTCTTATCCTCTTGTCATCCCATTATGCCATAGTTTGGACATCTCAATTGTCTGTAGAAACCACATTTGCTTAAGCAAGTCACCCATATCAGTTATGTTTTTAATGGCAGTAAATGAGGCTGAATGACCTGTTTTGCTGCAAGACAAGGCTCTGCAGATAGCCAGGTGTAGCAGTGGTAAGGTGTTTGGTCTGCTGTTGGGACTCTGCTGTTGGGAAAGCTTTATTTAGGCCCTAACAGTTTGTGGGCACCGTTTGTCACCGTTATAGTTCAATTAATGTATTGTTTGGTGTTGTGTAGCCAAGATTTACAGGCTAAAATCGCCACTGCAGCTGACACACTTAGATTTCATCAATCATTTTGACTTCAATTTTGTTGTCCAAAATACTAATCAGCTTGCTCTGCGTCTTTGCTGATTAATGCCCTGATCTCTGGCAAGTCCATTGGTTCAATGACATTGTTGTTTCATCGAAAAATCGCTTCTAATAAAATATGCATTAACCAATAACCTTTAATTTAACCGACTGTTTGATTATAATGAGGGACGTCCCACGTTTAATCTGGACACAACAACAGTAGGAATTTGCGCTGGTTTCAGCGATGACTGCATGAGGGAGAAATTAAACATCTGCACGTCGGCTGCAGGTGCGAGGGTGTGCGTTTCACTGTCCAATCCAAGACTCGAACATAATCTGAGCGCTTGATCTGTGGTGGTTTGGTCTCTTGCGCATCAATTTGAGAAAGCCGAGTGCATTATAAAGGGAGAACGTACAGTTCATTTACAACCAAAGCGCCGCATATATTGGCCCAAAAATAACAAATCAGATTTTTTTTTTGGTCGGGCCTTTGTCCGGTCTTACGCTGGAGCTGTAGAGGAAGAGATACGTTATGGGGGGTGTTTATAACAGAGATGCAGTACCTTACCTTCATCACAACTCCCCTGTCCTCATATCATTGTGTAGCCTAGCAGGGACAGTGAGGCCATCACGCTAAACCATTATGACGGCTACAACAGGTAAGTTTGATTTGGTTAATGATATAGTAAGCCACATTTTTCAAACTTCATTCTAGAGTTAAACCCAAACCAAACTATAGAGCAAAAACAATATACATTTTTTACATTTTAATTGTTGCAGTTTCAGGTGTTCTCTTTTTTATGACTTTTTATATTTCTGTAATTGTAGTCGTAGGTGTGTTACTAAATCATCTGAATTATTTGAATTGCTGCTTTAAAAACAGTGTATTGTGAATGAAGATGTGAATGAAGATGTGATGTAATTGATTTAATCTGCACTATTCACTTTTCAAGATTTCAGCCATGCCATGGGCGATATTGAAACCAACGGCGCCGATTACGAATATGATGAGGGTTATACAGACGAGGTCTGTAACAAGAACGGCGTTGTCAAGTTTGGCTCCATCGCCACCCCTGCCTTCTTCTCTGTGGTGACTATCCTGAGTCTAGCGGGCAACATCCTGGTCCTGGCCATCCTGGCCAAGTACGAGAACCTCAAGTCTCTCACCAACATCTTCATCCTCAACTTGGCCCTATCTGACCTGGTTTTCACCTTTGGTCTGCCCTTCTGGGCAGCCTACCACATCTGGGGCTGGACCTTTAGCCTGATCCTCTGCAAGACCGTTACCTTTGTCTTCTACGCTGGCTTCTACAGCAGCGTTTTGTTCCTGACCATCATGACTATCCACCGCTACCTGGCCGTGGTGCATCCTCTGTCCGACCACGGTTCCCAAAGGGGCTGCTACGGGGTCACAGTCTCTCTCGTCATCTGGGTTGTTAGTTTTGTGGCGGCCGTCCCTGCTTTGATTTTCAGCTCTGTCCAAAAGAACCCCCATGAAGAAGACAACCATTTTTACTGTGAATACTGGGATCCGCTGTGGAAGAGAGTGGGCAGCTACCAACAGAACATCTTCTTCTTGGCTGCTTTTGCAGTGATCGGGTTCTGCTACGTGAGGATATTGAGGACAATCTTCAAGTCAAGATCACACATGAGGCATCGAACCGTGAAGCTGATCTTCAGTATCGTGGCAGTATTTTTCATTGGCTGGGCGCCTTACAACGTGGTGATATTTCTGAGGTTGTTGACCGACTACTCCGTAGCACCTTTCAATACTTGTGAGGTCAGCACATGGCTTGACTATGGGTTCTATGTGTGTCGACTGATTGCTTTCTCCCACTGCTGTCTCAACCCTGTCTTCTACGCATTTGTTGGGATTAAGTTCAGAAATCACTTGAAGGTGATCTTGCTGAAGCTTTGCCATCGCCAAAGCACCATGGATACACAACAGATTAGATTACCCAACATTTACTCGATGGGATCAATGTACTAGCACAGGGGTCTTCAATCTTTTCTTGCCCAGGGACCCACGCCAGGCAAACCGGCGACCCAAAATAAGTCACATCTGGTCAAATCAAAATCTAATTTATTGGTCACATACACGTGTTTAGAATATATTATTGCGGGTGTAGTGAAATGCTTGTGCTTCTAGCTCTGACAGTGCAGTAATATTTAACAAGTAATATCTAACAGTTTCACAACATATACCCAAAATACACGTAAATCTACGTAAGGAATGGATTAAGAATATAAATACATATGTCAGAGCGGCACTGGACTAAGATACAGTGGTGTAGTAGAGAATACAGCAACTAAGATATCGTAGAATAGTATAGAGGACAGTATATATACATATGAGATGAGTGATGCACTATTTACACACAATTAAAGTGACTAAGATATCGTAGAATAGTATAGAGGACAGTTTATACATATGAGATGAGTAATGCACTATTTACACACAATTAAAGTGACTAAGATATCGTAGAATAGTATAGAGTACAGTTTATACATATGAGATGACTAATGCACTATTTACACACAATTAAAGTGACTAAGATATCGTAGAATAGTATAGAGGACAGTTTATACATATGAGATGAGTAATGCACTATTTACACACAATTAAAGTGACTAAGATATCGTAGAATAGTATAGAGTACAGTTTATACATATGAGATGAGTAATGCACTATTTACACACAATTAAAGTGACTAAGATATCGTAGAATAGTATAGAGGACAGTTTATACATATGAGATGAGTAATGCACTATTTACACACAATTAAAGTGACTAAGATATCGTAGAATAGTATAGAGTACAGTTTATACATATGAGATGACTAATGCACTATTTACACACAATTAAAGTGACTAAGATATCGTAGAATAGTATAGAGGACAGTTTATACATATGAGATGAGTAATGCACTATTTACACACAATTAAAGTGACTAAGATATCGTAGAATAGTATAGAGTACAGTTTATACATATGAGATGAGTAATGCACTATTTACACACAATTAAAGTGACTAAGATATCGTAGAATAATATAGAGGACAGTTTATACATATGAGATGAGTAATGCACTATTTACACACAATTAAAGTGACTAAGATATCGTAGAATAGTATAGAGTACAGTTTATACATATGAGATGAGTAATGCAATATTTACACATAATTAAAGTGACTAAGATATCGTAGAATAGTATAGAGTACAGTTTATACATATGAGATGAGTAATGCAATATTTACACATAATTAAAGTGACTAAGGGACTTATACATATGAGTAATGCAAGATACAGAGACATTATTAAAGTGGCTAGTGTTTCATTTCCTTAAAGTGGCAAGTGATTCCTAATCTATGTCTATAGGTAGCAGCCTCTGATGTGCTGGAGATGGCTGTTTAACAGTCAGTGGTGTAGTATATATACAGTATATACATATGAAATGTGTGACGCAATATGTAAATACAATTTAAAAGTGACTAAGATACCGTAGAATAGTGTGGAGTGCAGTTTATACATATGAGATGTGTAATGCTAGATACGGAAACATTATTAAAGTGGCTAGTGATCCATTTCTAAGAGTGGCCAGTGATTCCTAATCTATGTCTATAGGTAGCCGCCTCTGATGTGCTTGTGATGGCTGTTTAACAGTCTGATGGCCTTGAGATAGAAGCTGTTTTTCAGTCTCTTGGTCCCAGCTTTGATGCACCTATACTGACCTCGCCTTCTGGATGATTGTGGGAAGAACAGGCAGTGGCTCGGGTTGTTGATGTCCTTGATGATCTTTTTTGCATTGTTAGGGCATCATGTGCTCTAGCTGTCTAGGAGTTTGCCCCCGGTATTGCGTTGGGCAGACTGCACCACCCTCTGGAGAGCTTTGCGCTTGTGGGTGGTGCAGTTGCCGTACCAGGCAGTGATACAGCCCGACAGGATGCTCTCAATTGTGCATCTGTAAAAGTTTGTGAGGGTTTTAGGTGTTATGTCAAATTTCTTTATCCTCCTGAGGTTGAAGAGGTGCTGTTGTGCCTTCTTCACCACACTCTCTGTGTGGGTGGCTGCCCACTCATATCATCAGGTTTTGTAAGGGGCACAGCTTTGGGTTTAGAAATGGGGGGGACCAGTGGATGCTCCTCAGAGGAGGAAGGGGAGGACCATCCTCTTAGTGAATTTCATAAAACTAAAAATGGTAAAGCATTGAAAAAGTTATCCTTTTTAGATAAAACTATACTACATAAATATTCACATTTCACCAAATAATTGATTAAAGTACACTGAGAAGGATGGTCCTCCCCTTCCTCCACTGAGGAGCTTCCACTGTTCTACACAATCTAATATGACCCTTTTGGGGTCATTTTGAGGTCACTTTTATTATAAATAAGAATAGAATATGTTCAGGGCCTAAAATAAATACCTGCCAAATGCGGGTAGATGTCTGGCATTGGAGCATAAGATGTCTATTTCACTAGCCACATTGGAGCATAAGATGTCTATTTCACTAGCCACATTGGAGCATAAGATGTCTATTTCACTAGCCACATTGGAGCATAAGATGTCTATTTCACTAGCCACATTAGAGCATAAGATGTCTATTTCACTAGCCACATTGGAGCATAAGATGTCTATTTCACTAGCCACATTGGAGCATAAGATGTCTATTTCACTAGCCACATTAGAGCATAAGATGTCTATTTCACTAGCCACATTGGCGGGTGGGTAGGGCTCCACAGTGTGACCATTTCACTCGCATTTGTGAATAAAAATAGTCAAGTATGATAACAAAAACAGCAGTAGCTGTTTCAAAGTAGTTCTGCCGGTTTGTTTCATACCTGGTAAATTAAATCGCACAAAGTCAAAGAACTACCTGTCCAATGTATCCTATGCCACCTCGCGCTGCAACACTGCTTGGCTGGGGGCTGTGGGCATATGAAGATCTGAGTGAAAGATTCATTTTTAGAAACAGGCATAAAAGTTGGCCTAATTTACTTTTTTAACCCTTGTGTGGTGTTCGGGTCTGTGGGACCCATTTTCAATGTTTATTAAAATAAAAATTATATAATGAATAATTTTTCCAAGCTGAGACTCATTGGCCTTGCTTTTCTGTGAAGAACATGTAAAAGAACACATTTTCCTTGAGTGCCCACCGTACACATGTTACATGTGTGGTGTTCAGGTCCACTGTGGAAAAGTGTGTGTGTAGGTGAAAACAAGTAAAAATTAAACAAAAAGGTTTGCTGTGTGCCTTCACTCCTGCCTTCACTCCTGCCTTCACTCCTGCCTTCATTCTTGTGTTCCTCCTCCCTGGGCCTGCTGTTTCTACACAGCACCAAGAACCTGTCTGTCTCCCTGCCTGTCTCCCTGCCTGTCTCCCGCTTTTCTTGCACTCTTTACCCTTTGTAGTGTGTGAAACTATGTCTTGTGGGAAACTGCACAATGTTATTACAATACATTATTTCGATACATTGTAAAAAATGCAGTATTTTCCCACACTCGACCCCAGCACAAACATGATTGGAGTTGCGTAACCACGGTAACCTCCTGCCCTTTAAGGGGCAGGTGAAAATGTTTGTCTCATCCGTGATATTCTGGTAAAAAAAACTCAGGTCACAAATATGTAATTAAACAATATACCACATTACTTCTTACTACTAATACATTTATTGTTTTATAAAGATTACAAATCATGATCATATTTATTTTTGTGTTTTGTTGGTGTAATTTTAGCTGGGAAAAATAGTTTTGGCTGGTAAAAAAAATCTGAGTGACTGGTAAATATTTAAATCTACCTGCCACAGTGGCTGGTGGAACAAAAAGCCAATTTTAGGCCCGGAATTTTTAACACTTTTACATGAATTTGGATGCTACCGTGATTATGGATAATCCTGAATGAATTGTGAATCATGATGAGTGAGAAAGTTATAGACGCACAAATATCATACCCCCCCCCCCCCAAAAATGTACCTCCCCTCTAATTGTAATGGTGAGACGTTAGCATGTCCTTGGGGGTATGATAATTGTGTGTCTGTAACTTTCTCACTAATCATTATTCACGATTCATTCAGGATTATCCGTAACCATGGTAGCATCCACTTTTTATTATTGTAAATAGTGTTCTTTAATTGTATCTTGTTCTTTTCAATCGGTTGTATTTTAATAACAACTGCAATGTATAAGAATCACATTTCAAATAAAGTTAGTATTGGTATCTAAACAGATCTGAAACACTTACTGTACAAAGGTTACTACAATGCAATGGATTCTAGGGCAGATACAGAAGAGGACAGACATTTTAAAAATCACTAATGAGAGATTTAAATATCGGGATGTAGACCGAGTGGTTTAAGGGTATAGGTTAGAACTGGGTGATGACAGTGTGCTCATCCCTGACCATCCCTGTTAAAAGCAAGGATGGAAGTCAAGGATGAGTGTGAGTTCTGGAGACAGCTTCACACACTCCTGTAGTTTGACAAGCTCTGTCCGCCTGCTGTTCCTACAAACAATTCTCTGTCCACATTTTTGGACTGTGTGATGCTTTAAAAATATATAATTTTAAGAAACTTCAACTAGGGTTCCACTGCCCTCTGCTGGGGAAAGAGAGAAAAAAAGAGGAAAGGTTTACATAACCAGACCCCTTTTAATGCTTATCAGAGTAGGATCAGGTCCCCTCTGTCCATCTTAATCTTATTAATTATGATGCAAATGGGAAAACTAGATCCTACTCTGAGACGCTTCATGAATATGTACCCTGGTATTCCCAGGCGGTCTGTCATCCAAGTAGAACCCAAGCCTGACCCTGTTTACACACACACCCACACACACGGTGGGTTAAGGTGTCAGCATGCTTCAGTTTGGCTGGCATCTAGCCTAACTCGGCTAGCATACTCCCTTAAAATGCTCCCTTCGCTTGAAAAACGAGAATAAAATGGCAATAGTACTGTTTGGCCATTTTGAGACGCTGTACCCAATATACTCTTCCTCAAAATAGTCTGAATTAATCTAAAATAACTCAAGAAATCGGTCATTAATTTTGACATTTTTTCAGAGGAGATCTTAGGCGCACAATTTTACATCTAAGATCTTTGGTGAAGTATTTCTCAAGTGAAAAAATGTGCATGAAAACAATTTGTCTATCTTTAAATGACACCAAAAAAATACAAACCGAACGTAAAGCTACATACAGTGCAGAAAGCAACTACACACAAACAAGATCCCACAAACCAAAGGTGGAAAAACGTCTGCCTAAGTATGATCCCCAATCAGAGACAACGATAGACAGCTGCCTCTGATTGGGAACCATACCCGGCCAACAAAGAAATAGAAAAACTAGAATGCCCACCCAAATCACACCCCGACCTAACCAAATAGAGAAATAAAAAGGCTCTCTAAGGTCAGGGCGTGACACCATGGTGCAGAGGTAATTACAATATTGCAATTAAAACACTGGAATGGTAGATGTGCAGAAGATGAATGTGCAAGTAGAGATACTGGGGTGCAAAGGAGCAAGATAAATAAATAAATATAGTATGGGGATGAGGTAGTTGGATGGGCTATTTATAATAATAATAATAATATATGCCATTTAGCAGACGCTTTTATCCAAAGCGACTTACAGTCATGTGTGCATACATTCTACGTATGGGTGGTCCCGGGGATCGAACCCACTACCCTGGCGTTACAAGTGCCATGCTCTACCAACTGAGCTACACAGGACCACATATTTACAGATGGGCTATGTACAGGTGCAGTGATCTGCTCTGACAGCTGTGAGCTGCTCTGACAGCTGAATATTACTTAGCCAAGCTTCTAGACCAAGATCTCAGTCTAGCAGTATAACACTAGCCAACCATGTGACTTATTTACATGTTGCCACAGACAGGAATTAGAATGGAGCGTGTGCGCGCGAACATTGACATCGGTTTTGATTTGAAGGGGGTGGTAGCATCTAACAATTGGATTTAATTATTTCCTGACCACCGCTCGGTGATGCAAACAACTCATTTATTTTCAGAACCGTCCACTGACCACGGATGTACCCTCCGACGTGGTAAAAGCGTAGCAAATCAGGCACAGACTTTCATTGTCATTCTTACTTCTTACTATTGTATTGTTGATGTGTTGATGTATTTCAATCTATAACTGCCATGTGGGTATATTAACTCAAATCAACAAGTTCAACAACATGACCCAGCTGTTCCACACAAAAACTACTTTTTCATATTTCAATCTTAAATATTGCCAGGTTGTTTTTGTCCCACTGGGTGTTCATTTAATTAGTTCAGTGTTGTAAATCCCTTTTGGTATTTGTGAGTTCAACATTATTCAACTATCTGTGTACTGCATTGTATTCAACCACAAGTATACTGCTGTATTACTGAGCTATGGCATGTGGTGGAAGAAGGGGAACATAATCATAATAGGACTAATAGCGTACAAGACAAGACACGGGGAGGGAAGCTCAAAATAAAAATATGCCAGCCAGAGGAGCCAGTGTATGAATGAAACTGATTTGCACATAGTGGCCGATGACATTATTGCAGGAAAACTTAAATCCAATTGACCTAATCTCTACCAGCCTGTCACATGCAACTAGAGTGGGAAAAAACTAGACCACTTTTACTCCACACACAGAGATGTGTACAAAGCTCTCCCTCGCCCTCCATTTGGCAAATCTGATCATAATTCTATCCTCCTGATTCCTGCTTACAAGCAAAAACTAAACCAGGAAGCACCAGCGACTCGCTCAATACGGAAGTGGTCAGATGTATGCTACAGGACTGTTTTGCTAGCACAGAGTAGAATATGTTCAAAAATCAAATCAAATGTATTTGTCGCATACACATGGTTAGCAGGTGTTAATGCAAGTGTAGCAAAATGCGTGTGCTTCTAGTTCCGACCATGCAGTAATATCTAACAAGTAATATATCTAACAATTTCACAACAACTACCGTATACACACAAGTGTAAAGGAATGAATACGAATATGTACATAAAATGATATGAATGAGTGATGTCCGAATGGCTTAGGCAAGATGCAGTAGATGGTAAAGAGTACAGTTTATACATATGAGATGAGTAATGTAGGGTATGTAAACAAGATGCAGTAGATGGAAAAGAGTACAGTTTATACATATGAGATGAGTAATGTAGGATATGAAAACATTATATAAAGTGGCATTGTTTAAAGTGGCTAGTGATACATTACATCAAGATGGCAAGATGCAGTAGATGGTATAGAGTACAGTATATACATATGAGATGAGTAATGTAGGGTATGAGAACATTATATAAAGTGGCATTGTTTAAAGTGGCTAGTGATTGTTAAGGAATTTTTTTTATCAATAATGACTAATTATGTATACATTTCAATCAGGACTGACTAATCAGAATACTATTATGTTACTGTATATGTATGAATTTTATTTTTTATCCTAGTACTGAATATAATGTGTGTAATTATAGTCAAGAAGTAGAACAATGACTGTCTGTTCCTTGGTAGAAATGAATGAACTTATCAGACTGGCTAGAATGCTTATCTACACAGGCAGACCTTGGCTCGGGTAATAAATTATCTAAATTAGGAGAAACGATGTGGGAAGGCTTGAAACTATACAGCCTTTGTACCAGGGTGAAGAAGAGACGGGACAGTTCGAAAACTAATGACGTCATTTTCAGTTTATAACCTGTGGTAAACTGTATCATGTTCAGTAGTCTCGGGAATAAAAGCTGCTGATTGATTTTGAGACTGGTCTCTGTCCATTTTATGCAAATAAGAGTCTTACAAATTCTTAGGGATTGACAGAGTGTTTAATTTTAATTGGGTATTAAAACATATAGGAATATAATTCCTGATGCAGTAGATGGTATAGCGTACAGTATATACATATGAGATGAGTAATGTAGGGTATGTAAACATTATATCATATAAGTGGCTAGTGATACATTACATCAAGATGGCAAGATGCAGTAGATGGTATAGAGTACAGTATATACATATGAGATGAATAATGTAGGGTAAGTAAACATTATTTAATATAAAGTGGCAAGTGATAAATTGATTACATCAATTTTTCCATTATTAAAGTGGCTGGAGTTGAGTCAGTATGTTGGCTGTTTAACAGTCTGATGGCCTTGAGATAGAAGCTGTTTTTCAGTCTCTCGGTCCCAGCTTTGATGCACCTGTACTGACCTCGCCTTCTGGATGATAGCGGGGTGAACAGGCAGTGGCTCGGGTGGTTGTTGTTCTTGATGATCTTTTTGGCCTTCATGTGACTTCGGGTGGTGTAGGTGTCCTGGAGGGCAGGTAGTTTGCCCCCGGTGATGCGTTGTGCAGACCTCACTACCCTCTGGAGAGCCTTACGGTTGTGGGCTGAGCAGCTGCCGTACCATATCAAATCAAATTGATTTATATAGCCCTTCGTACATCAGCTGATATCTCAAAGTGCTGTACAGAAACCCAGCCTAAAACCCCAAACAGCAAGCAATGCAGGTGTAGAAGCACGGTGGCTAGGAAAAACTCCCTAGAAAGGCCAAAACCTAGGAAGAAACCTAGAGAGGAACCGGGCTATGTGGGGTGGCCAGTCCTCTTCTGGCTGTGCCGGGTGGAGATTATAACAGAACATGGCCAAGATGTTCAAATGTTCATAAATGACCAGCATGGTCGAATAATAACAAGGCAGAACAGTTTAAACTGGAGCAGCAGCACAGTCAGGTGGACCGGGGACAGCAAGGAGTCATCATGTCAGGTTGTCCTGAGGCACGGTCCTAGGGCTCAGGTCCTCCGAGAGAGAGAAAGAAAGAGAGAATTAGAGAGAGCATATGTGGGGTGGCCAGTCCTCTTCTGGCTGTGCCGGGTGGAGATTATAACAGAACATGGCCAAGATGTTCAAATGTTCATAAATGACCAGCATGGTCGAATAATAGTAAGGCAGATCAGTTGAAACTGGAGCAGCAGCATGGCCAGGTGGATTGGGGACAGCAAGGAGTCATCATGTCAGGTAGTCCTGGGGCATGGTCCTAGGGCTCAGGTCCTCCGAGAGAGAGTACCATACAGCCCGACAGGATGCTCTCGACAGGATGCTCTCGATTGTGCATCTGTAAAAGTTTGAGTGTTTTTGGTGACAAGCTGAATTTCTTCAGCCTCCTGAGGTTGAAGAGGTGCTGCTGCTCCTTCTTCACCATGCTGTCTGTGAGGGTGGACAAATTCAGTTTGTCCGTGATGTGTACGCCGAGGAACTTAAAACTCTCCACCCTTTCCACTACTGTCCCGTCAATGTAGATAGGGGGTTGCTCCCTCTGCTGTTTCCTGAAGTCCACGATCATCTCCTTTGTTTTGTTGACATTTAGTGTGAGGTTATTTTCCTGACACCACACTCCGAGGGCCCTCACCTCCTCCCTGAGGCTGTCTCGTCGTTGTTGGTAATCAAGCCAACCACTGTAGTTTCGTCTACAAACTTGATGATTGAGTTGGAGGCGTTCATGCCTACGCAGTCATGGGTGAACAGGGAGTACAGGAGAGGGCTCAGAACGCACCCTTGTGGGGCCCCCGTTTTGAGGATCAGCGGGGAGGAGATGTTGTTGCCTACCCTCACCACCTGGGGGCGGCCCGTCAGGAAGTCCAGTACCCAGTTGCACAGGGCGGGGTCGAGACCCAGGGTCTCGAGCTTGATGACGAGCTTGGAGGGTACTATGGTGTTGAATGCCGAGCTGTAGTCGATGAACAGCATTCTCACATAGGTATTCCTCTTGTCCAGATGGGTTAGGGCAGTGTGCAGTGTGATAGCGATTGCGTCACCTGTGGACCCATTGGGGCGGTAAGCAAATTGGAGTGGGTCTAGGGCATCAGGTAGGGTGGAGGTGATATGGTCCTTGACTAGTCTCTCAAAGCACTTCATGATGACGGAAGTGAGTGCTACAGGGCGGTAGTCATTTAGCTCAGTTACCTTAGCTTTCTTGGGAAAAGTGACAAAGGTGGCCCTCTTGAAGCATGTGGGGACAGCAGACTGGGATAAAGATTGATTGAATATGTCTGTAAACACACCAGCCAGCTGGTCTGCGCATGCTCTGAGGACGCAGCTGGGGATACCGTCTGGGCCTGCAGCCTTGCGAGGGTTAACACGTTTAAATGTTTTACTCATGTTGGCTACAGTGAAGGAGAGCCCGCAGGTTTTGGTAGCGGGCCATGTCAGTGGCACTGTATTGTCCTCAAAGCAAGCAAAAAAAGTTGTTTCGTCTTTCTGGGAGCAAGACATCGTGATCCGCGACGTGGATGCTTTTTCTTTTGTAGTCCGTGATTGATAGACCCTGCCACATACCTCTCGTGTCTGAGCCGTTGAATTGCGACTCCACTTTGTCTCTATACTGACGCTTAGCTTGTTTGATTGCCTTGCAGAGAAAATAGCTACACTGTGTGTATTCGGTCATGTTTCGCAAGTTCAGTTTTGCCCGAATGCTGCCATCAATCCACGGTTTTTGGTTTGGGAATGTTTTAATAGATGCTGTGGGTACAACATCACCAATGCACTTGTTAATAAACTCGCACACCGAATCAGCGTATTCGTCAATGTTGTTGTTCGCCGCAATGCAGAACATATCCCAGTCCACGTGATCGAAGCAATCTTGAAGTGTGGAATCCGATTGGTCGGACCAGCGTTGAACAGACCTGAGCAAGGGCGCTTCCTGTTTTAGTTTCTGTCCATAGGCAGTGAGCAACAAAATAGAGTCATGGTCAGCTTTTCCGAAGGGAGGGCAAGGGATTTTTTTTAAATGTATTACCTTTATTTAACTAGGCAAGTCAGTTAAGAACAAATTCTTATTTTCAATGACAGCCTAGGAACAGTGGGTTAAATGCCGGTTACTAGTCCAACGCTCTAAACACTAGGCTACTCTGCTGCCCCATGTGTTGCGGAAGTTAGAGTCAAATGTAGATCTTTCAGGGCCTTCGATGTGCCTGCTTGGGGGGGAATATAAATGACTGTGATTATGATTGAAGGGAATTCCTTTGGTAGATAATGTGGTCGGCATTTGATTGTGAGGAATTCTAAGTCAGGTGAACAAAAGGACTTGAGTTCCTGTAGGTTGTTATGATCACACCACATCATACACCCCCGCCCTTCTTCTTACCAGAAAGATGCTAGTTTCTGTCGGCGCGATGCGTGAAGAAACCAGGTGGCTGTACCGACTCAGATAGCGTGTCTCGAGTGAGCCATGTTTCCGTTGTTGACATGTTAGGGTACCCAAAAGTAGGTCCAAGTAGTGTTTTTATCTTAAACAGCGATATTGTTGCAGAAATCAGCTTTGTCTATGATAATAAAGTTATTTTGGCTGTAATGATCTCCAAAATCTGACACTATTTGGCATGACATACCCCAAGGGGTGCACGTTTTGGTTTTTGCCCTAACACTACACACCTGATTCAAATAATCAAAGCTTTGATGATGAGTTGATTATTTGAATCAGCTGTGTAGTGTTAGGGCAAAAACCAAAGCGTTTGGGAAACCAAGTTTGGGAAACGCTGCCCTGGCAGGTTTAGCTGAAATGATGCCCCTTCGTGTGTTGAAGGGTGATATGGACATAAGCACGATAAGGGAGAAAAATAGGCCTTTTAAAGATGTTATTTAAAAAAAAATGTTTTATTTAGCCTTTATTTAACTAGACAAGTCAGTTAAGAGCAAATTCTTATTAACAATTAAGTCCTACCGGGGAACAGTTTGTTAACTGCTTTGTTCAGGGGCAGAACGACAGATTTTTACCTTGTCAGCTCGGGGATTCGATCCAGCAACCTTTTGGTTACTTGCCCAACGCTCTAACCACTTGGGGCTGCAGGTGTGATTAGAGCATTGGGTCAGTAACCAAAAGGTTGGTAGATCAAATCCCTGAGCTGACAAGGTAAAAATATGTTGTTCTGCCCCTGAACAAGGAAGTTAACCCACTGTTCCTAGGCTGTCATTGTAAGTAAGAATTTGTTCTTGCTCAGTTAAATGAAAAATAATAATTAAAAAATAGGCTACCTGCAGGGTACAAACATTATTGGGCAAAGACAGCAGCACAAAGGGCAAGAAGGTAGAGACAACAAAGCAACCACAACTGTCAGTAAGAGTGTCCATGATTGAGTCTTTGAATGAAGCGATTCAGATAAAACTGTCCAGTTTGAGTGTTTGTTGCAGCTCGTTCCAGTCGCTAGCTGCAGCGAACTAAAAAGAGGAGTGACCCAGGGATGTGTGTGCTTTGGGTACCTTTAACAGAATGTGACTGGCAGAACGGGTGTTGTATGTGGAGGATAACACTGCAGTAAATATATCAGATAGGGGGGAGTTTTTGGAGCCCTATTAGGGCTCCAAGATACATTTTCTTGTGATGCCAGCCAATGACCAGCAGAGGACGTTAAAGCATAACATAGGAATTCACATTCATAGGCTTCTGAAATAACCCATGAAAAACTGATGTGGTTACTCCGCTCAGGCGTCTCTTTTTTTAACCAAAGGCGATACAGTATGACGATAGGTAGAAAGTGCATATCCAATAGAAATCCACGATCACACGTGTAGGCGATGTCATGGCGACGTTAGCTAACTAAACTCATGCGCTGAAACACGTTAATATAAAGTTGTTTTTGACGAAAATAAAAATGTAAGTTTATCACTTTCACAAGGTTGGAGTAATTAAACTACTTAAGACATTGGCTCTTATCTCGGTTGTGCCTTTATATTTCGAGAATATAAAGGCACAATAAACTAATTATTAATTTTTCACTTCTCTCATTGACTTCTCAAACCCCAAACCTGGCCTGTATGGTCTGTTTCACAAGCGTTCCCGGAAGTCTCACGATGTTGCACTCTGGGTTTAGAATGTGTGTTTTTTTGCCTACTACGGTAGTTTACATTGTGTGACACTTGGATACTGACAGGATGGATGTTGGTGGTCATGAGCCGTGACCACACTGTTTTTCTATGGTCGTGACAGAGGGAGCTGCGTTGACAAAGAACAGAAGGAAATATTTCAGCAGTTTTTCTTTTTTTCCAGGCCTAAATGTTGAATGTCTGACATAGGCTAATTAGCCAATCTGCTAGAAAATATATATATATTTCAAATAGACTCACGCATATATATTTAGATACTTGTTCTGTTCACTAGGCCTACTGATTATTGAATATTCATTTAATGTCGGCATATGTCTTTGAGATTTACCCCACAAACACTACTTTGAAACATGGGATCGAAAATGGTAGGCCTAAGGACAAAGGAGACATGTAGGCCTAAAATACACCTAATGCTGGACCTAAGCTTGCATCTCTGAGCAAACAGTATACTGTACCGCACCATAACCACATCGAGTGTCTCGCCTCTTACTTTGATGGATGACCCTGCAGGTTGCTGACGTACTGATACCACCAAATCCCCGTCGGCGAGGTGGTCCTGTGAGTTTTACACCTAATTCTGCCAAGTTTCCAAAGGCATCAGGGACCCTGTAAAGACTGCACTGAGGTAAAGACATTTTGTATTCCTAGTTGAATTAGTTAGAGAGCGTAAACAAAGTACAAACTTTTTTTTACATTTGAAATTCAATAACTCCTTGGTCATGTGACCTACTGACTTCAAACAAGGTTCAGAATGTCCACTGACCACCCTCCTATATTGCACATCCTTTAGTTTGGGGGGGGGGGGCGGACTCCGAGTCCAAGCAGGGGTCCGTAGGTCACATGACCAAGTAGCTATTGAAATTAGATACATTAAAAAAACATAGAAAATGAATGTAAAATTGCATGAGATGAAAATGGACAAACTAAAGGGGGGTGCAATGTGTAGGCCCGCTGAGTGTACATTCTGAACCTTGTTTGAAGTCAATAGGTCACAACCAAAAAGCTATGTGTGTGTCTATGCCATCGGGTTAGCTAGAACCAGTTTTGAATGTTGTAAGAGTAATGGTTGAAGAGCTATTGACATTTTGAATTGTCACTATGTTGACGGTCCCTAGCTGCTGTTGGTGGACGTAAGGAAAACTACAAGCGAATGCATATCCAGCCTGAATCTGTCTTTACCTCGGTAATGACTGCAACCCCTGAAAAATGAACAAAGCAAGATAAAGGCTTCTGATAATTTAGCTGATTTAGCCTACTATTTTTTTCTGTAAATCTATATGTTTATTTCATATAGACTATTTAGCTATAATAATAGACTACATCATTGTAGAGCCAGCTAAATAATAATGATAACCATAATTGGCAAGGTAGGTTACCAGGTGTAAGCTATGCTGTTTCAATTGAGGTTTTTCATGCAAACCTCTCGTGTGAATATTGAATATCTGGCCCAAGAGACACTTGTTAGAGAAAATTGATTGACAGTGTTCTGGGTGTTGTCAAATGCATTAACTTAAGAGTTTGATCCAAATGACAGAGAATTCATTAATTATCATTGTTGCACAATACAATATTATCAGAAATACATTCAGAAGACCAATGCTATTAATTGTACATGTCGCATTATTTTATTCAAATTCATTAATGATTTTAGCACGCACTGTTTAGTTATTCTCCGTCATAAAAGGTTAAGATATTAGTCAAAACAAACACGGCCTAATAGTATTTTTCTCAAGTCAACATCTTCACGGATATGATTTTAAATACGCCCCATTGCTCTATAATTAATTTTGGACTAAGCCTTGGAGCATTTTACAAGGCACATGGGATGTTTTCCTTTCAAATTTCCCGCTTAGCCTATATTTCAGTGCAAATCCATTCTCAATAGGCCTATAAGACAACAACAAAAATGTCATCCCATTTGCCCTCGATAAAACGTCAAATAATAATGAATCATTGTATAAATAATGGTTAAGGGGGCGCAACTGCGCGCCCTTATCTCTCGTCACCACATTGCACCGGTGTTCAGCTCGTTCCCCACACTAAGCGCCACACTGGACATGATGTGGAATTATATAAAACCTCACTTCCAGTTTCCACACAGTACGTCAGTGAATCTAAAACCTCAGACATGGACGACCCTCGACAAAATGGCTCCACACATACTCTATCAACAAAACTCCGGCTATGGTAAGGACAGCACACCCAAATAGGCATTATTTGGAGATTAAGAACATTCGTTTATTATATTTGTTGTTGGTGTGGATATGTTATCTGTAATGGAAATATAGAAAAGTGTTTATCATTGTTCGTTCCTATTTCTTATTGAAAATGCAGGCCAATTTGTTTCTCGGTCAAGGGAAATACAGCAGTTTGCCTGTCGATTTGGCGTTCACTTTATCTACCAATATAATAGGCTTCGACATTTTCCTTTTTTATTCGTTTAGTAACATATCCTCAGTCAATTTCCAATATCCACATACTTTGGGAAGGCTATAGGCTAAGAATAATTAGTGGATGATAATTTCATTCTGATATAGGTTACGGAGCAATAGCCTAATATATTCGTTATGTAGGCCCAGTCTAAATATGTTCTTAATCTCTACATCTTTATAGGCAATTGTGAAACAGAAAATGACCACTCTGTTTCTGTAAAAATGTGTGAAGCCAAGGTCTATCTACACAGTTTGGCTATGGAATGAAAAGGTTTTCGCCTCACATTTTGTGCACTCTAAAACCTGATTCAATTCGGTTCAAACGTTCAAAACCATAAGTCAATAATGAATGATAGCCTAAAATAAACGACGCAAAAACGTACTCTATACCCTGTTATTGTCATTACCTTTTAAACGCACGAGCCATAACCTTGTAAGTCGCTCTGGATAAGAGCGTCTGCTAAATGACTTAAATGTAATGTAAATGTAAAACAATATTGGTTGTGAAAAACACTACACCTATTATTTTAGCAGCATGGGAAGAAATAACATTTTGCAGCATGGAAGAAATAACATTTAGCAGCATGGAAGAAATAACATTTAGCAGCATGGGAGGAAATACATTTAATTTTAAACTAAGTTATGCTCAAGCAACAAAGTAAGAATATATCAAATAAAATACATTCAAAAGAAAAAGACAATGAACGAAGAATTATGAGCTCAATTGAAAAATATGTGCTCAAGAGTGACAGCGGTTATCATTGCAACTTAATGAATATGAGTGTGGTATAAGCTGCTATATTATAACGATAATGATCCAGCGAAAGACAAAGGCTAATTATATTGATGTTTAATTTAGGGGATCCATGTATGTGAAATGTTGTCTATTGTATTTTGTCTAAGTCTATTGTCTGTAATAGACATTAAAAGGAAGCGTTATCTCTGCGTGGACATTTAAAAATATATATACTTTTTTATTTTATTTAGACAATTGTCTAAAAAACCCAAATAAAAAATATATATATTTTTTAAATAGCCACGCAGAGATATCGCTTCCGTTTAACGGCGCGACGATTGTTGGGCAAATGCAACAATGTGGAAGAATGATTAGGACCCCTCCCTGTTAAAACCTGTGCGTTATCAGAATTGTTATCCACCCTGCCAGTTAATAGCAGCTTATAAAGTCATGGTCACGTGAACGTGGAGTAGCACTTAGAACAAAGCCAGCTATGTTACATTCTTTATTTATCTTTTATGTACAGGGCAAATAGAACAACAATTGTTTTAAAAACTATACTATTCTCTAAAGTAGTAGCCATGTCATGTGATATGGTATTTCCGATCTGATGGACTACAAGAGTGCCGTCAATATTGTTAATTGGTTAGCCTGTAATTGACAAGGGCGGCAGAAAATGCAACAGTGTGCTCAAACAGTTGAACACGTTGATAGTATAGGCCTATGCACCCACCTCTAGACCAAGAGCAAATGAATGGATGCAGCTATCTGCCTGCTGAATTGGTTGATGAGGTGGGGTGCGCGGGATTGACAGTACTGGACCCGCAGTGACGCGACCGCAGGAGTCTGCATTTTTGTATACTCATTAGAAAAATGAGTTTATTCATTAGAAAAATTGTATATTCGTAACAATAAAGCATAAGCATAAAAGCTATCTTGTTTTTGCAGGTGACATCAAGGATTAATATCGCCAGATGAGTGGGCTCTTTTCGATGCTCAACTCAGTCAATCTCGGAAAAGCCTACCATTAAGCCTTTGCGTTTTTACTAGGCTATTTCATGCATTTTTACGCACGGTCGAATCTATCGAATAGCCGTTGAAATGATGGAAAAACGGAAACCAGAATTTAGGCATCTCAGTCCTATTGTCAATGGGTGCAAGTCCCCACAGCATGACAGCCTGATTACTTCCATAACAGGTCGTGTCAGTGGGGAGGGGGGCGAAGCTGTTAGCGAGACACAGGAAAACACGACTGCGGCGTCGGGGGACTCAGCTGAGAGGAAGCGCGTCCCCAGGGAGCACTGCAACGGGACTATCTTCATTAATGGCGTTTCCAAGGAAACGGCGTACCACAGCGAGCTAAAAAAGTTAGTACCGGTTATGGAATTGGCCAGGGGAGGGGGACCGGTGGATATAAAAGCTAGGGAGCAGACGGCAGACATTAACCACAAGGTAAAGACCACGGAACTGTGCAGACCGCAGATACCCCTTCCACTGGATTCCCGGGACCCGTTGTTGAGCGAAACTCGAATGGTGCAGTTGAGCCCGCTCGCCTTCCCTCTCCCTGCACGAGCGATGCTGTACAGTAACTTTGCTCAACCACTCGCCACCATGAACAGGTAAGGCATACTAACCGTTTGGTAATGTTTTTATATCCAAATTATGTGCGTGGTCTTGAGATGTTTATGCTCTGGGTCAACGCAATTATTGTTGGATATGTATTGGATTTATGTAGCCTAGGTCTATCCCAAGTTTAGGCCTGAAATGTGCATTCCGATTTAAATTGTTTTCATTATTATTATTGGCTATTAAATAGTAATAATAATAATGATTTGTGTTATTATAAATGCTTTGCGTTTTTCATTTCTTACTTTGCAAATGGAAATGCGTAGACCTATATTAACTGTCATAGTTATGTCCAACAAAATCACCAGTATAAAAGTCTATAGATATATTAATGTGTGGTCTAATTCCACACTTTTACATCTTTCTCTAGTAGCTATAGTGGCGAGACAGAACAGTATGGCATGTACCCCAGCCATCGGATCAAACGACGCCCCGCGCCTTATGAGATTGAAATCAACGATGATAATGGTAAGAGTATTTTAGATTTGAATAATTATGTCTATCGACATTTTGCTCTGGATATTGCATCAAACTGTCAGGGTGCAAAAAGGGGTGAAGGGAGTTTCTGGACAATAGTCATTTTAAAGAGAAAAGCTGCAACATGAATACAGAGAGACTGACAACTTGTAAAGTGCTGCATCAAGTCTAACTGTCATACCATTAAAGTGTGGTTTAACACAGAGAGCTGACATTTGGGTTGGTGGTCTTTAGACAGAAGGAAAGGGCATGTAGGGAATGGGGATGACAAACTCAGGTTCTGGAAGGCCACAGTGCAAGCTTTTGTTCCAGCCCATCTCTAACACATCTGATTCAACTATACTGTACATACTGCTGGTGTATGCAGACAGTGTATTATCAAACACATCAGAATACCTACAGTATTTAACACCCTCTCCTCCTCCCTCTCTCAGGCTCACAGCCTAAAATTGTGCGGCGGATCTTCACCAACAGCCGTGAGCGTTGGCGCCAGCAGAACGTGAACGGCGCATTCGCTGACCTCCGCCAGCTCATCCCTACCCACCCGCCCGATAAGAAGCTCTCCAAAAACGAGATCCTCCGACTGGCCATGAAGTACATCAACTTCCTAGCCAAGCTACTGGACGACCAGGAAGGTGTGGTGGGGGGCAGCAGTGGTGCTGAGGGGGCCTGGGCTCCCGAGGGCCATGAGGAGAGCCTGGTCCGGGAGGAGCTCCTCCAGGGCATGCTGTCATCCAGCAACTCCAGCTGCGGGAGTCTTCTGGGAGGGGATGGGAGTCCCGACAGCTACACCGAGGACCAGGACTCGTCTGTCGAGTCTCGAACGCAAACCTCCAGGGTTCTCCATCCTCACTCTGGACTCCATATGGATGAACACAACCACAGATGACTCAGCATTTTCCCTATGTGGAGAAGAAAAGAGACAATGTGAGAAGCAGGAGGTTGGCGATTTGGAGCATTTTTCCACCTGGGTAGAGAGGGGTCAATAGGGTGTGTCGAATGGTGATGCATTTGTGTTGTGTACAGATTTGCTCTTTCTCTTCTTCCTGTTTCGCTCAATGGCTCTGTCTGTTATTGGCCAATCCAGGGGAGGGTGTGTTCTCTGGTGGAACATGTCCCAGCTGCTGTTGTAAGCAGGTGATGGATTTGGAAGTCATGAAAGTACAAACTAAGTTGAAAATGAAGAAAATATTTTAAAACAGTGAAGGTGTTTCTGGAAAAAGGCATGAAATTGCAAAATGATACCTTTTCTTGTCTACGGTGAAAGTTTGTTTAGGTACACTGCTTGACTCTAAACAAGAATGAGAACTGTGTTCTTAAGTACTACAGACTACTAAATGTAAGTGACTTGTCTTCATTTTAGGGTCCGCTAAAGTTCATTTGAGTTCCTTTAGAACCTAACATTTGGGGTTTATCAAATAATAATGTCCAGACCTGAATGGTTTTCTTGAAGATCACCTCATTAGTTGTTGGATGGCACAGTTAATCCCCAGCACAAATAGTTATTCAGTGAGATAACTGATAATAACCGATAATCGGTCAAGACAAAAAAAAAGTGTGAGATCTCAGTGTGCCTGTCAATGTTGGGAGGAGAACAAAATGTTTAAAAGTCTACTTGTTAATATGATATTCACATAAACCACATGGTTGCAACATTTACCATACAACATGTAATTGAGATTATAAGTACGGCGCAAGTGCACACACACACACACACACACACACACACACACACACACACACACACACACACACACACACACACACACACACACACACACACACACACACACACACACACACACACACACACACACACACACACACACACACACACACACACACACACACACCATTCGAAGTTCACACACACCATTCAAGTTAACTGAGAGCCAAAACAAAGGAGGAAATGATTCCTGTCCAATAAAACAACATTATAATATCTCTGTATCTAAAGATATTTAAAGACAGGTACAAGCATTCCACTCTAGGTGTACATAAAACGGACAATGGAACATTTTTCCAACTGCTTCTTTCCCTGTAACCACGGTACATTGAGTTGATCCTATTTTTACACATTCACTTCTTTCATTTATCTTTTATTGATAACATTCATAAAGGAAGTGTTTTACCACTGTATTTAACATAATGTACATGCTAGTTTAGCATACTATTGAGTAACCAGAATTGGTACCTTTTAATTCTATGATGTATTAAATATAAAGTTGTTATTTTGTAGGATAAAAACTTTCCATCTATAAATACATGCAATGTTATTTCTCAGAGAATTGTATAAAACCACAAAATAAAAAAATGGAGAAAAAGAACTTGACAATCGTGTGCTGTTGTGCTAATCGTTTCCAATTCATGTTATATTTGTCCATCATCTGTTAGATAAGTGGGTCTATTTTACTTTAAACATTTCTGAAACATAAAAGTATTAAAATCAACCAGGTGGACCCATAGAACTACATATAGAATCATAGTGAATTATAGGATATGTGGGTAGACCCCTCACAGGAAGATGCTTCCCATTTTGTGAATTAGAGGCCTGTCTGCAATCTGCATGGGCAGTAGTTTGCAAACAAAGACATGGTGTAAACATTGTTCGGTGCATGAGTTTGATTGAATTCCAGTATATTTCAATGGCAGCAGTATAATTTATGGGTTTCAAATAGAGATACAGTACATGGAAGGAATTGGTATGAGGAAGGAATTTTATTTATTTTTTATTATATTTTTTTTATGTTGACCCCAACACCCAAAACTATCCATTAAAAATGCCAATTGAATTTCAACCCATTTTTAGGGCAGTTCCCACCATTTGAAATTCCAATCCCTAAAGATGCCATGGCCTATCATCATTGAATAATCCATCCACAGACAGACCCCACAATCAGAATAGATGCCTCTTCAGATGAGTTGCAATGGGTCAAATGTAACCTTCGTGTTCCCACCATATGAATGGACCACTATTGTTATGATCCACTAATAGGATTGTGATAGAGTGGAGCTAGAAGGTATCTAAGGGGGCACTGGGTAGCAATATGTCCTGATTACAGCTCTATGATGAGTGGAGCGATGGTGCAGATGACTGATAAGAATCACAGCCAATGAAAAAGCCATCAGAGACGGAGAGGTCAGGGTACTGGTCCCGTAGGGAATGAAGGGGTGTGTGTGAAATACTGACGCATCACCAGTTCCCATCACGGTCTACGGGCATCATTTTCATTTCAGGAGAACATGGGAAAAGAGCCTAATGGTTAAAAGCAGAAATATACTGTCTCTTTATAAATGGCTCTGATTGTAAGTAAACTAGTATATCACACAAAAATATGAGCATATGGGTCAATATTATATGTGTATATGTGGGTAAATATTATATGTGTATATGTGGGTAAATATTATGTGTGTATATGTGGGTAAATATTATGTGTGTATGTGGGTAAATATTATATGTGTATATGTGGGTAAATATTATATGTGTATATGTGGGTAAATATTATATGTGTATATGTGGGTAAATATTATGTGTATATTTAAGCAATAAGGCCAGAGGGAGTGTGGTATATGGCCAATGGCTGTTATGTACGACGCAACGAGGAGTGCTAGGAGACAGCCCTTAGCCGTGGTATAATAGACATATATCACAAACCCCCATGGTGTGTTATTGCTATTGAAAACTGGTTACCAACAAAATTAGAGCAGTAAAAATAAATGTTTTGTCAAATCCATGGTATACTGTCTGATATACCACGGCTTTCAGCCAATCAGCATTCAGGGCTCGAACCATTCAGTTCATAAGTAGGAATATATTATGTAGGTATATGTGAGTATATATTATGTGTGTATATGTGGGTGTATATTATGTGCGTGTATATGTAGGTGTATATGTGGGTATATATTATGTGTATATATGTGGGTATATATTATGGATGTATATACAGTATTATGTGGGTATATATTATGTGGGTATATATTATGTGTGTATATATTGTGTGTGTATATGTGGGTATATATTGTGTGTATATGTAGGTATATATTATGTGTGTATATGTGGGTATATATTATGTGTGTATATATTGTGTGTATATGTGTATATATTATGGGTGTATATGTGGGTATATATTATGGGTGTATATGTGGGTATATATTCTTCGTTAAAATGGACTACATTGATCTCATACTGCACATAAAGGACCCAGATTAAGACTAGTCCCACAATTCAAAGGCACTTTCAATTTCGATTTTCCATTGAGATTCATTTTTAGTCCAGAACTAGGTTTAATTTGTATGTCTAGGGAACTGGCCCTTAAGGAAGTAATGACACAAATACACAATGAGTGAGGTGCTACATCACCCCAGTATTTACACAGCAACTGTGCACTTGTCTCACCCCCACTATAATGACACAGGCAAACACAGAGATTAAACAAACACAGGTTTATATTTCAGAGGCCTTCACATAAAAGACGTGGATTATGTTCTGTAGCTACAGTGTATTCAGAAAGTATTCCAACTCCTTGACTTTTTCCACATTATTCTAAAATTGATTCAAATGTTTTTCCCTCATCAATCTACACACAATATTTAATAATGACAAAGCAAAAACAGGGTTTTAGAAATGTTTGCAAGTGGATAAAAAAAAGAAATATACATTTACATAAGAATTCAGACCCTTTACTCAGTACTTTGTTGAAGCTCCCTTGGAAGTGATTAGAGCTTCGAGTCTTCTTGGATATGACGCTACAAGCTTGGCACACCTGTATTTAGGGAGTTTCTCCCATTCTTCTCTGCAGATCCTCTCAAGCTCTGCCAGGTTGCATGGGGAGCGTCACTGCACAGCTATTTTCAGGTCTCTCCAGAGATGTTTGATCGAGTTCAAGTCCGGGCTCTGGCTGGGACATTCAGAGACTTGTCCCGAAGCCACTCATGCGTTGTCTTGTGTCGTGTGCCATTGTCATTGTCTTGTTGGAAGGTGAAACTTCACGCCAGTCTGAGGTCCTGAGCTCTCTGAAGCAAGTTTTCATCAAGGACCTCTCTGTACTTTGCTCTGTTCATCTTTCCCTCGATTATGACTAGTCTCCCAGGCCCTGTTGCTGACAAACATCCCCACATATGCCACCACCATGAGCCCTTTAGGTGTCTTTTGGCAAACTCCAAGCGAGCTGTCATTTGCCTTTTGCTGAGGAGTGGCTTCCGTCTGGCCACTCTACCAGAAATATAAAGGTCTGATTGGTGGAGTTCTGCAGAGATGGTTGTCCTTCTGGAAGGTTCTCCCATCTCCACAGAGGAACTCTGGAGCTCTGTCAGAGTGACCATCGGGTTCTTGGTCACCTCCCTGAACAAAGGCCCTTCTCTCCCGATTGCTCAGTTTGGTCGGGATGGCCAGCTCCAGGAAGAGTCTTGGTGGTTCCAAACTTCTTCCATTTAAGAATGATGGAGGCCACTGTTCTTGGGGACCTTCAATGCTGCAGAAATGTTTTGGTACCCTTCCCCAGATCTGTGCCTCGAAATAATCCTGTCTCTGAGCTCTACGGACAATTCCTTCGAACTCACGGCTTAGTTTTTGCTCTGATGTGCACTGTCAACTGTGGGACCTTAGTCTCATAGCAAAGTGCCTGTATTACTTTGTAATAAATTTGCTAACATTTCTTAAAATCCTTTTTGCTTTGTCATTATGGGGTATTGTGTATAGATTGATGAGCATTTTTATTTTATTTGATCCATTTTAGAATAAGGTTGTAAATGTAACAAAATGTGGAAAAAGTCAAAGGGTGTGAATACTTTCCAAATGCACAGTATGTATAGAAATGAATTTAGACTGGTGTGCAATGGAAATTTTATAGGCACTACACACGCACACGCACACACACACACACACACACACACACACACACACACACACACACACACACACACACACACACACACACACACACACACACACACACACGCACACACGCGCACGCACACCGAATGTCATATCTTTATACTTGCAACAGCGATCCAACAATATTAACTACAGGTCTGTGCCACACTTATCTACCAATTATGCATTGCTTTCAGGGTAACACTCAGAATAAGGCCTTCCAGAGTTTAACAAAACATCAGCCCCATCCATAAAAACCACTCTGGTGTATATCCACCTATAGATTAAATATGTTCATTTCACATTCATGGCATTATGTCCACTCAAGCGTATTGAGTATGAGAGCGAGTTCCCTCCATTGAAATAATGGTTTAAATCGAGACACTTTAACTCAGCAAAATCACAGCGGATTCTTGCCTCTTTTTAACTCTTAGAACCCTTCTCCCATAAGAAGACAGTGAGAGAGCAGTCAGAGCAGCCAGGAGCCAATCTTGGGTATGCGTTACAAATGGCCCCCTATTCCCTACATAGTGCACTACTTTTGACCAGAGCCCTATGTGCCCGTGTCAATAGTAGTGCACTGAATAGGTTACCATTTGGGCTTTTCAAACAAAAACCAGTGTTACAGACAGATAACAAAATAAAACCTCTTTATGGCTGGAGATAACTAGATAGACAGGGGGAGAAATCAATTAAAGGCCCCCTCCTTCCCTCCCTCCCTCCTCCCATCCCTCCCTGTCTCTGTGTGTGGTTGATGGGATGGATGGGATGGGCCATATGGGAGTTGTGTTCTCTCCAGAGAACAGAACTGAGGGCTGGTTCTCAGCAGGTAACGGGACAGTGGGGAGAGACGCTACTACTGGCTCTCAGGGTCGCTATCTGACATCATTGCCAACCTACTCCCCTGAGGTGTGTGTGAGGGAGAGAGAGAGAAAGAGAGAGGGGGGGTTGTGTTAATGAGAGGGCGGGGTTGGCTGAAAGGGACCTGCTAATTTGGCTGGTGCTAAGGTTAGGACAAAGCCTAGTACTGATGGACTGTATAAACTGACAGACAGACAGGAGGATGGACAGACACACACACGCTCATCATGTGTCCCTGGAGTCCAGAGGGGGTGTTTCCCCTAACCTTCCAGCACATCCCCCTTTCTGCTCTACTAATCCAGCCTTTTACATTTCCCCCATCATGTCTGAAATAACAACATGCACCCATGTGAAGCCCACTGCACCAACTATACCCATGCAGGCTACAGTAACTACTGAAAGTACAAAAGTATGGCTCTGCTAAGCATCTACTTTGACTGCAAAATCAGCTCCCTTGTTGCCTTATGTCAGTCATTCTGGCGCATTGTCAAGTTCACCTTTGCAATGAGATATAGTAAACTATAGTTTTATGATAACAAATCATCATAGTATACAACTCTAAATCATGTTAGAATTATAAATTAGGCAGGAGAGGGCTGTTTAACTCAGGCTAATATAGTTTACTATACAAAAAATAGATTTTGTCAAGTGGTAACTCCTTAATGGGCAAAAACTGAGTTCCACGGTTCTTTTCAACTAGAACCTCCAGTGACATATTAGAAGTGTGGTCATGAGACACTAACCAAGCCAAAGTCCTTCTTCAGAGATTAATATTTATTCTCTAGGTTTTTGTGTGTTTCCACTGAGTTGCTATTGGAGTGTGTTTATATAGTCTACTTCCTGGTCACTATAGTGGACAATCCCCTGTACCAAGTGTTATGTATTGAAGTGGATCTAATAAGTCAAATGTTCTCTAATTATGTGTACTTTTGTAGGACAGAGAGATTCATTTGCACATCTGAAATAATACAAATATTTGCATATTTTCTGTTAATAGATGGATGACTTACAAATGTCAATCTCTGAATGAAATCAGCAAATAAAACATAGGTTATAGCGATTATTACCGAATCATCACCAGTTGTTTGTCTAAGCAGTCATGGGTTAATCATTAATCGAATACTGTGCCAGGATGTGTGTTCTTTACATGCCAAAAAACACAACTGAGCTACATAGAACAAACCTATTCCGAAGAGTTGCTCACAAGGCCATTTTGGGATCTAAAAACAACATTTTGTGGATTTTCAGAGTCAACAATGGGGAGAGATCCTACTGTGGTTATATGGCTGATGCTGACTTTGGGAGTAGTCACAGCTCAAATAGGTAAGAACTGAAACTAATGGTTATATTTGAAGTTTATAGTAGCCTACATAAAGAAATAGCTGCCTTATGTGACTGCATGCTGTTCCAACTCACTGTTGATAAGAGTGGGGAGCATAAAATATACTATATATACACTACAGGTCCAACATTTTAGAACACCTACTCATTCAATAGTTTTTCTTTACTTTTACTATTTTCACATTGTAGGATAATAGTGAAGATATCAAAACTATGAAATAACACATATGGAATCATGTAGTAACCAAAGTGTTAAACAAATCAAAATATATTTTTTCTTTGAGATTCTTCAAAGTAGCCACCCTTTGCCTTGATGACAGCTTTGCACACATTCTCTCAACCAGCTTCATGAGGTAGTCACCTGGAATGCATTTCAATTAATTGGTGTGCCTCGTTAAAAGGGCATTTGTGTTGTGACAAGGTAGAGTGGTATACAGAAGATATCTCTGTCTGGTAAAAGACCAAGTCCATATTATAGCAAGAACAGCTAAAATAAGCAAAGAGAAATGACAGTCCATCATTATTTTAAGACATGAAGGTCAGTCAATCTGGAACATTTCAAGAACTTTGAAAGTTTCTTCAAGTGCAGTCACAAAAACCATCAAGCTCTATGATGAAACTGTCTCTCATGAGGACTGTCACATGAAAGGAAGACCCAGAGTTACCTCTGCTGCAGAGGATAAGTTCATTAGAGTTACTATCCTCAGAAATTGCAGCCTAAATAAATGCTTCACAGAGTTCAAGCAACAGACCAGTGGTGGAAGAAGTACCCAATTTTCATACTTGAGTAGAAGTATGGATACCTTATTAGAAAGTTACTCAAGTAAAAGTGAAAGTCATCCGGTAAAATTCTACTTGAGTAAAAGTCTAAAAGTATTTGGTTTTAAATATACTTAAGTATAAGTGCTTTTGGTTGTCAGGAAAAATGTAAGGAGTAAAAAGTGCAATCTTTTCTTTAGGAATGTAAGTGAAGTAAAAGTCAAAGTTGCAAAAATATAGTAAAGTATTTAAGTTAAGTAAAGTACAGATACCCCCAAAAACGAATTAAGTAGTACTGAAAAGTATTTTTACTTAAGTACCACTGTAACAGACCCATCTCAACATCAACTGTTCAGAGAAGACTGCGGTGAATCAGGCCTTCATGGTTGAATTTCTGCAAAGAAACCACTACTAAAGGACACCAATAATAAAAACAGATTTACTTGGGCCAAGAAACATGAGTAATGGACATTAGACCAATGGAAATCTGTCCTTTGGTCTAATGAGTCCAAATTTGAGATTTTTGGTTCCAACCGCCACGTCTTTGTCAGACGCAGTGTAGGTGAACGGATGATCTCCGCATGTGTGGTTCCCACCGTGAAGCATGAAGGAGGGGGTGTGATGGTGTGGGGGTGTTTTGCTGGTGACATGCTCTGTGATTTATTTAGAATTCAAGGCACACTTAACCAACATGGCTACCACAGCATTCTGCAGCGATACACCATCCCATCTGGTTTGTGCTTGGGACTGTCATTTGTTTTCAACAGGACAATGACCCAACACACCTCCAGGCTGTGTAAGGACTATTTGATCAAGAAGGAGAGTGATGGAGTGCTGCATCAGATGACCTGGTCTCCACAATCACCCGACCTCAACTCAATTGAGATGGTTTGGGATGAGTTGGACCGCAGAGTGAAGGAAAATCACCCAACAAGTGCTCAGCATATGTGAGAAGTCTTTCAAGACTGTTGGAAAAGCATTCCAGGTGAAGCTGGTTGAGAGAATGCCAAGAGTGTGAAAAGCTGTCATCAAGGCAAAGGGTGGCTACTTTGAAGAATCTCAAATATTAAATAAATGTTGATTTTAACTACATTATTTCATAGTTTTCATGTCTTCACTACTATTCTACAATGTAGAAAATAGTACAAATAAAGAAAAACCCTTGAATGAGAAGGTGTTCAAACTTTTGACCGGTACTGTATATATATATATATAATATACCAGTGGTGGAATTTTCCATAATGAACCATCTATTCATTCATTTAAAAAAAAATGTTTTACAACAAATGTTTGGCCTTTTACTTACTATTTACATGTTCCCTCTGTCAGCATAATGCATGTGTAGGTTCATGGAGTTGTTTTCTCTGCTCATACAGGAGTAATAAAGGCCTAATTCACTCATTTTGTGGGGGGAAATGTTTGTATTTTTTATTTAGTTATATTTATCAGGGGTTCTGCAGCATCGTTAGCACCCCTACTTCCTGCATTTATGCGTATAGTTTTGAGAAATGAATGACACATTGCCTGGGGTTTCTTGATTCCCATCAGTTAAGAGCCTTCAGCCAGAGGATAAATTAATATTGTCACTCAAGAGTTTATCTTGACTGCCATGATAATAATCCCATCAACTGGGACGATAACTCAAGAGAATAAAAATCACATTACAGAACATTAGAATGACAAGTGACAGACATACAGTCTAAATTAAACATTTAAAGGTGGAACCTGTAACTTACATGACCGGGAGACCCATGAGGTGAAGCACAATTGGCCCAGCGTCGTCTGAGTTAAAGGAGGGGTTTGGCCGGCCGAGATTTCCTTGTCACATCGCACACTAGCGACTCCTTGTGGCGGGCCGGGCACCTGCACGCTGATTTCGGTCGCCAGCTGGATGGCGTTTCCTCTGACACATTGGTGCTGCTAGCTTCCGGGTTAAGCGAGCAGTGTGTCAAGAAGCAGTGCGGCTTGGCAGGGTCGTGTTTCGGAGGACACATGGCTCTCGACCTCTGCTTCTCCCGAGTCCGTAGGGGAGTTGCAGCGATGGGACAAGTATATTGGATATCATGAAATATATATTTTTAAAAAGTGCTCTATGTAACAATTGCACCTGTAACAACACGAGGAATCAAAATGATTGCTTAATTGAAGCTGCAAAATTAACATTTTTGGGTGACATGACCAAATTCACATAGAAATAGTAGTTATAGATCTGTCACTGTCATTGAAAGCAAGTATAAGAAGCTGTAGATCTGTTCTATGTGCTCTATTTTTATGCTTCCCGTTCTTCAGTTTTGTTTTTTGTGTCTTTTACTTGTAGCCTCAAACAGCTGAGAATATTAGATTTTAGTTAAGATGGTACAATGATTCTCTTGTTTTGTCACATAAACTGAAATTAGACAAACTATTAGAATTTTAGCAACCAGGAAACGACGGAGAGATTTCTGCATATTGCACCTACACACCGGTATCCAATGATGACTTCTCCCCTATGTCCTGATTCTTTAAGATAAGGTGGAGCGGGCACTGCCACAGTGGCTGACAGGCATCATAGCTGTGGCCGTGTTTCTCTTCCTCATCTTCGTGGCGTTTCTGGTCAACAAGGCCTGGTGTCAGGACTCGAGGTGAGCCAAGACACCACGTCACCTGACCATCTCCACTGTCTCCACTGCACCCAACGGCATGAGATTGACAAAACGTTATAATTGCTTCTGAATCTGAATGTAAGGGAGCGTTACTGTCTGTTTACCATCTGTTATTGATTACATGAAGGCCTGACACCAAAGAATGTGAGTGTGGGAAGACCCCTGGGTATGCCAACACCAATGGAGACAACTATGATACCAGCCTGGACATGTTCAGGTAAGATGCCACTTAATCGCTCTTGATTTGTAGTCTACTTGTCTTTTTGATTTTTTACCCCTTTTCCTCCCCAATTTCGTGGTATCCAATTGTTTTAGTGTCTACTATCTTGTCTCATCGCTACAACTCCCGTACGGGCTCGGGTTGAAAGTCATGCGTCCTCCGATACACAACCCAACCAAGCCGCACTAATGTTGGTGTGCGTGCAATTACATTAGGGCCTGTGTTCTAATAAGTATGTGTGTGTGTGTGTGTGTGTGTGTGTGTGTGTGTGTGTGTGTGTGTGTGTGTGTGTGTGTGTGTGTGTGTGTGTGTGTGTGTGTGTGTGTGTGTGTGTGTGTGTGTGTGTGTGTGTGTGTGTGTGTGTGTGTGTGTGTGTGTGAGACCCACAGGAGCAGAGATCACGAGGGTGCATATGAGAACATGGACCTCGAAGGTATTGAAGACAAAGTCACTGTCATGTGACCAATGAGATCCATAGAAGCCACCAATCTGTGGTTTGTCGTGGACGCGCACACACACACACACACACACACACACACACACACACGTATTTTCAGAGATATGCAAAAGCAATTTACCAAGAGCACTCCAAGCAAGTCGCAAAAAGTTTCAAGATCAGTAGAAATCCATTAAAGTGAATCTTAGAGTGTAGAATCTTGTCCAACAACTTTCTGATTTGTTTAAAAAGCTACAGTACATATGGGCCTAATGTGTGATAGAACTCTTAAAACCCATTCCTGCAGTCAAATCGCCATCTAGTGGCCTCATGGGTGGAATGTTATTCATCTTTTTCATAATTTCATAAACCATTTTTAAAAAAATGTACAGAAGAAAATCTGCTGTTTCTATTTCAGATAATTTTGTTATACTGTATTTCAGTCTTCTGTGATGTATATAAAGTGTAATATTGGGATGCAAACTCAAAATGTAATACATTACAACTCTAGATCTGGTATGATACAGGCGTCTTCTTTTGTATAAGCTCCTAACCATGTGTGTGAGGTTTATACATTTGCTTCAAAGTAGATTTGTTTAAGACTCCCAAGAAGCACTCTGCATGACCCTGATTTTGCCCACTGCTGTAAAAGGCTTTATTTAAGAGCCGTCTGTCTTCCCAGTAGTCTGATTTAGCCCACTGCTGTAAAAGGCTTTAATTAAGAGCTGTCTGTCTTCCCAGTAGTCTGATTTAGCCCACTGCTGTAAAAGGCTTTAATTAAGAGCTGTCTGTCTTCCCAGTAGAGCTTCCCAGTCTGTCTTCCCAGTAGTCTGATTTAGCCCACTGCTGCAAAATTTAACCCACTGAGCTGTCTGTCTTCCCAGTAGTCTGATTTAGCCCACTGGCTTTGTCTTCCCAGTTTATTTAGAGCTGTCTGTCTTCCCAGTAGTCTGATTTAGCCCACCGCTGTAAAAGGCTTTAATTAAGAGCTGTCTGTCTTCCCAGTAGTCTGATTTAACCCACTGAGCTGTCTGTCTTCCCAGTAGTCTGATTTAGCCCACTGAGCTGTCTGTCTTCCCAGTAGTCTGATTTAGCCCACTGAGCTGTCTGTCTTCCCAGTAGTCTGATTTAGCCCACTGAGCTGTCTGTCTTCCCAGTAGTCTGATTTAACCCACTGAGCTGTCTGTCTTCCCAGTAGTCTGATTTAACCCACTGAGCTGTCTGTCTTCCCAGTAGTCTGATTTAACCCACTGAGCTGTCTGTCTTCCCAGTAGTCTGATTTAGCCCACTGAGCTGTCTGTCTTCCCAGTAGTCTGATTTAACCCACTGAGCTGTCTGTCTTCCCAGTAGTCTGATTTAACCCACTGAGCTGTCTGTCTTCCCAGTAGTCTGATTTAACCCACTGAGCTGTCTGTCTTCCCAGTAGTCTGATTTAACCCACTGAGCTGTCTGTCTTCCCAGTAGTCTGATTTAACCCACTGAGCTGTCTGTCTTCCCAGTAGTCTGATTTAACCCACTGAGCTGTCTGTCTTCCCAGTAGTCTGATTTAACCCACTGAGCTGTCTGTCTTCCCAGTAGTCTGATTTAACCCACTGAGCTGTCTGTCTTCCCAGTAGTCTGATTTAGCCCACTGAGCTGTCTGTCTTCCCAGTAGTCTGATTTAACCCACTGAGCTGATTTAGCTGTCTGTCTTCCCAGTAGTCTGATTTAACCCACTGAGCTGTCTGTCTTCCGAGTAGTCTGATTTAGCCCACTGAGCTGTCTGTCTTCCCAGTAGTCTGATTTAGCCCACTGAGCTGTCTGTCTTCCCAGTAGTCTGATTTAACCCACTGAGCTGTCTGTCTTCCCAGTAGTCTGATTTAACCCACTGAGCTGTCTGTCTTCCCAGTAGTCTGATTTAACCCACTGAGCTGTCTGTCTTCCCATTAGTCTGATTTAGCCCACTGAGCTGTCTGTCTTCCCAGTAGTCTGATTTAACCCACTGAGCTGTCCGTCTTCCCAGTAGTCTGATTTAACCCACTGAGCTGTCTGTCTTCCCAGTAGTCTGATTTAGCCCACTGAGCTGTCTGTCTTCCCAGTAGTCTGATTTAGCCCACTGAGCTGTCTGTCTTCCCAGTAGTCTGATTTAGCCCACTGAGCTGTCTGTCTTCCCAGTAGTCTGATTTAGCCCACTGAGCTGTCTGTCTTCCCAGTAGTCTGATTTAGCCCACTGAGCTGTCTGTCTTCCCAGTAGTCTGATTTAGCCCACTGAGCTGTCTGTCTTCCCAGTAGTCTGATTTAGCCCACTGAGCTGTCTGTCTTCCCAGTAGTCTGATTTAACCCACTGAAGTATTAATATACGAACATGAAACATAAAAGGAACAATCCTCATAACAATGGAAGCAATTGAGATATTCCTTAACAGTGTATCAATGAGACATGGTAGAATGACCTCTTATTAAAATACATGTATTTTAAGGACTGAACAGCCACACTTGAAGATCAGAGGGAGGACATGGTGGAAATGGTTGTGGTCCCCTTGCATTTAATAAAACCTCATCATCAAACAATTCATCAGTATTAATAAAGAGCATCAATGTAGGAACACACTCAGTACACACATTTAAAGATACGACTTGCAATTGTGATCATAGACAATATATTTTTCACACAAGTTCTTCTATAGACCTACAGTGCATTCGGAATGTATTCAGACCCCTTGACTTTATCCACATTTTGTTACATTACAGCCTTATTCTATAATGGATTAAATACTAAAATGTTTTTGTGTGTGTAGATTGATGAGGGAAATTATTTTTTAAATACATTTTAGAATAAGGCTGTAAACGTAAGAAAATGTGGAAAAGGTCAACGGGCCTGAATACTTTCTGAATGCACTGTATATACTCTTTATGCACGTTTTTACAGCATAACTTGTCACATGTGGACATATGAAAAGTGGATCGTTTCTTTGGATTTGAAAATGCGATCCAACGATCAATGAGGTGAATTAAGATGTTTTCTGTGGCGCTAAGGTCAAGCAGTCAGTTCATCGGTGGCAACATAAGACGGAAATATTGGGAGTTACAGGATCATCATCAGTACAACTTCTGATGAACACACACACACAGCCTATGGCTGATTGACACACTTAGGACAAGGCCAGACAAAAGCTAAAATTCAACAGTAGATGGAGAGATCACAGGAGGAGAGGGAGAGAGAGCAGTGAGTGGCCGGATGTGTGCATTTAAAGGATTGAGCATTAAGACTTGACAGCGCTAGGCTCTCACAGAACTAAGACTGACATATGATAAATAGCCACTGTCTACTCTAGCACATCAGAGACTTATGGCACAGCAGTAGTTCCCTTAAGAGGCACCACATGGCACTAATAGTACACTTCCTCTAAATCCTAGGACCACTTCTGATTATTCAAGGCGCACATTTAAGACACAGCCTACAATTAGATATTGCCACCAGATTGCACTTCTACTTTTTTAAACTTTTTTTTTAACTAAGTCAGTTAAGAACAAAGTCTTATTGGGTTTAACTGCCTTGTTCAGGGGCAGAATTACAGATTTGTACTTTCTCAGCTCGGGGATTTGATCTTGCAACCTTTCAGTTACGAGTCCAACGCTCTAACCACTAGGCTACCTGCCACTCTGAGACGGGCATGGTTTGAGAGTTAATATGCAGGGTTAATATACAGTGTCGACCAGGGTCGTATTCATTAGGGCACGGCGTAGCAATTTTTTTTTTTTCAGTTCAGGTAGTCCCTCCTTGATTCAGATCATTTTTCCTAGTTTGGTGCCTAAGGAACATGACCCCTGGGGAGTCTCAAAGTGTTTTGCAGGAACATTTTGTCACTTCCTGTGAGTGTGGAGGGGTTTACGGGAGACAGACGAAGGGCTCAAAGAGAAACAGGATATCCTGTCATTGTTGGATGTGGCAAGCTTCTCACCACTGGACAGGACAGTGTGAAGCCACAGACACACATGGGTCGTATTCATTAATGCACAACGTAGCAAAATGTTTTTCTTCGCAAAAATGAAAACAAGTGTATCTTACTGGACAAGTTCAGTTTGTCCCTTCCTGTTTCAGACCATTTTCTTCCATTTGGTGCCTAATGAATACAGCCCTGCTATATGATGATTAACATGTCTCATAACAAGAAAATAATGGATCATTGTTGATTCTCATAGTTCCCAAAAATGATGTAAAAAATCATCAATTGTTTTACTGTGAAAAGCTAAAGAATAAGCTTGCAGTAACATACAGGTAGTACCATCCACATAATATAAAGGCAGGTCAAACTACAAGTATTAGCATCTGGTTGAAACGTTTCCAGTCCACTAACCAATTCAAATTATAGTCGGTGGAGGATTGGATAGGAAGTGAATGATCCCACTCAAAGCAGAAATAGCACAATATCATAATAGCATATCACAATATGATAGCATAATAGCATATCACAATATCATATTATATCACAATATCATAGCATCATATCACAATATCATAGCATCATATCACAATATCATATCAAAATATCATACTATCCCATCCTCCTTCTACCAGTAAGGTTCCAGACCTGTTTGTGCTGTCTGGTTTGGCGTGACAATGACCATGGGAGTAGAACCCAAATCTGGGTCCAGGCTAGTGAAGACATGTATTTGACACCATTTCATAGGACCTATAGACTTACAGGGCTATTCCATGACCACCAACAAAAGACTTGGCTGCCCTCCGAACGAACCCCCACTACTGTAAATCAAACCCAGCAATAGACTCCCAATGCCTGAGGGAGGTCCTGAGATTCAGCTACATTACATTGTACTGCTAAAGCAAACACACACCTATAGTACACATTGTTCATGGTCTCAAATTTGAAGTGGGTTCAGATTATTTGGCAACACTTTGTGTACTAATAATCTGTCTCACAACTGTAAAGAAAAGCCTCCCGGGTGGCACCGTGGTCTAAGGCACTGCCACACAGTGCTAACTGTGCCACTAGAGATTCTGGGTTCGAGGCCAGGCTCTGTCGCTGCCGGCCGCGACCGTGAGACACATGGGGCGGCGCACAATTGGCCCAGCGTCATCCGGGTTAGGGGAGGGTTTGGCCGGCAGGGATGTCCTTGTCCCATCGTGACCTAGCGACTACTCCTGTGGCGGGCCAAGGCGCAGTGCACGCTGACACGGTCGCCAGGTGTACAGTGTTTCCTCCGACACATTGGTGCGGCTGGCTTCCGGGTTAAGTGGGCATTGTGTCAAGAAGCAGTACGGCTTGGTTGGGTTATGTTTTTCGGAGGACGCACGGCTCTCGACCTTCGCCTCTCCCGAGTCCGTACGGGAGTTGCAGCGATGAGACAAGACTATAACTACAAATTGGATACCATGAAAAAGAAGTTAAAAAATGAATAAAGAAGCTTCCTACCGCAACTTCCTGCAGGACTACACAAGGTACTGTATAGTGACACCTGCCGGTAGTTGGGAGGCCTTTATAACTGCCTTTGAATGTCTACAGAGGGAGTTATGTCATTCTTATGAGCATGTTATGAAGTCTATTAGAAGTGCACGGCTGTTTACCAGTTACTATAGAATGCATTGCTTCTTCCTTTGGCCATGTCTAGCCTAATCACTGTTGAACTGAGTAGTGTTGTTGTGTAAGAGCCAGTCACTAGGTGTTTAAATTGTCTGTTTGCAACAAGTATGACATGACATGAGACAAATGGACAAGTGTCTGTGA
The DNA here is from genome assembly GCF_021184085.1 of Oncorhynchus gorbuscha. NCBI lineage: Eukaryota > Metazoa > Chordata > Actinopteri > Salmoniformes > Salmonidae > Oncorhynchus > Oncorhynchus gorbuscha. The sequence goes on from NC_060174.1 coordinate 14,236,860, forward strand.
TGAATGAGAATGTGACAACCTGACAGTGACTAACTAGCCTATTGTGCATGTGTGTGTGTGTGTGTGTGTGTGTGTGTGTGTGTGTAGTATCTGTTCCAGTTTAGTGCGTCCTGCCGAGACCATTCCTCCTCAGTTTTCACATTAGCAGTACCTGCTGTTAACATCGCTAACGGCTAACCAGTGTCTCCCCATAAGGGAGATGCTAAGCTAACGCTAGGCTAATGGTGAAGAGACCTCCTTAACCAACTGAACCATTCATATTGCCCTATCAGTGTTCTATGATGTGTGATCACACAAAGTTGAAATGACACAAAGAGATCCGATATTCACATCGTTCACATATAAAGCTTCCCACTTCGCTTCCTCGCTTCATCCACCATTTTGAGTCGTGTATCCAGTCAGTACAGAGGTTGAACCGCCCTCACAGTGAAGCTCATAAGATGGCACACAGGAAATGAGGTGTCCATACTTCCTGCAACCCCCCATATACAGTCCTCTTATTTCCCATGGTTCAACCACATGTGTTAATTATTGACTGAATCCTTCCAGAACCAATGTCCCCTTCACGTTAACGGGCTGATTAATGGGCTGGAGACGGGCATCAGTTGTTGGTCAACTCCTTCCAACATGTTGGGGAGTTCAAACCAGTTCAAGGGTTAGAGTGTGTGTGAGCTAGGACCGCACATCCAGGGTGACGGCCCCTTTCTGTCTCTTCAGTATGGCCACAGCCAGCTCGTGTGTGGTCCCTTCCAGACTCTCTCCGTTCACAGACAAGATCTGGTCACCCCTCTTCAGACGCCCGTCCACCGCTGCTGCCCCCTGCAGCGACAACAGGGGAACGCACGCACACACACACACACACACAAAATGGTGGAAATACAAAAATTTACCTTGTTACAGTATTTTTTAAATGCAACCTTATGATCCTTCCTCCCTTCTTTCAAGTAATCACTGATCTGTTTGTGTGTTTGTGTGTGTGTGTGTGTGTGTGTGTGTGTGTGTGTGTGTGTGTGTGTGTGTGTGTGTGTGTGTGTGTGTGTGTGTGTGTGTAATCACTGATCTGTTTGTGTGTGTGTTTGTGTGTGTGTGTGTGTGTGTGTGTGTGTGTGTGTGTGTGTGTGTGTGTGTGTGTGTGTGTGTGTGTGTGTGTGTGTGTGTGTGTGTGTGTGTGTGTGTGTGTGTGTGTGTGTGTGTGTGTGTGTGTGTGTGTGTGTGTGTGTGTGTGTGTGTGTGTGTGTGTGTGTGTGTGTGTGTGTGTGTGTGTGTGTGTGTGTGTGTGTGTGTGGGGAAGGGAATTTTGCTGCCATCTAATGTCCCAGAGGGGAAATCAGGACATGTGTGTGTGATGGTGCAGAGTTAGAGATGGTTACCTTGCTGAAGACAGTCTTGATGTAGATTGGCAGGTCTCCATGAGGGCTTCCGAAGCCTCCTACGATGCTGAAGCCCAGGCCGTCAGAACCCTTCTCCAGGCAGATACTCTTGGGTTTGGGGGCTCTGCAGAGAGCATCACATTACAAAACAAGCACTGTATAGCTTCAAAACAGGGAAGGGGGGAACTATTATTTTGATCTCATGCATCCATTGCTCGGTTTATGAATTTGGGAGTGGTTACATTTCCCCTAGCCCTCAGCTGTTTACCAAACAAGAGGCTGGGTGACTGCTGTTTTGTTTTTTTGACTCCCGGATTGGTCCTTTAACCTTTAGGGGAGAAGAGAAAAAACGGACCTCAGATCAGTGTCTAAGAGATACTTAGTCCAACTTACTCTGTTTCCCCTGGCTGTGTCTCGGAGCAGCTGCTAGTCGACATACTCTCCACCTGACTGGCTATAGCACTGATGTTGGTGTCAGCAATCACCTTTAAAACACACACACACACACATACACACACAGACACACACAGACACATGTGCACGGACAGAAGACAAAACAATGCACGTGTCAAGTTATTTTTTAAATTATTAACCAGACATGATCTGTGCATGAGTGTGTGTCTTTCTGTGTGTGTGTTTTGTGTGTGTGTGTTTTGTGTGTGTGTTTTGTGTGTGTCTGTGTGTGTCTGTGTGTGTCTGTGTGTGTCTATGTGTGCCTGTGTGTGTCTGTGTGTGTCTTTCTGTGTGTGTGTTTTGTGTGTGTGTCTGTCTGTGTGTGTCTGTGTGTGTCTGTGTGTGTCTGTGTGTGTCTGTGTGTGTCTGTGTGTGTCTGTGTGTTTTGTGTGTGTGTGTTATAGACAAGGATGAGTGCCAGTGTATGATAAGCCTATCATATCAAAGTACAGTACATGTGATATGTGTTCAAAATCAACCCCCTATTTTAAACTTTATAACGTCCCTCATGGCTGAATAGAATTACAGAAGAATGGATTTTACTACAGACAGGTCCTGGATCAAAGCCACAGAACTACACAAAGGCCTAATGTAGCAATCATTTATCAGTCCTCTCTCTCTCTCCCACTTTAGTTGTCTTTTTTTAATGAAATATTCAGTCAGCCACATATCAAGGGTGGCAACGGTCTGTCAGCATCTGTTCATTTCCATATTTAATCAACCGAGAGGCTATTAAAAATCTGAAAACAACAACAACAAACAAAGGTTAATTAACGGACGATTAACAGACGACTGGTGGGCTGTGGAGGGAACGTTAGTGGAATGTCAGTGGAACGCTAGTGGAACGCTAGTGGAACGCTCCCCAGCCATCGTCGGCACTTATCTTACTAACACACCTTCTTTATAGACAGAGAGGGGGAGTGTAGGGGTAGAGAGGGAGAGGAGGAAGGAGAGAGAGAGAGATGGGAGGGAGAAGGGTGGGAAAGAGGAACAGAAAGGGGAAGGATAGGAGAAGTGGGAGAGGGGAACACAGCAAAACAGACAACAGAGCCAAACCAGTGTTTAGAGGAGAGAGAGAGAGAGAGAGAGAGAGAGAGAGAGAGAGAGAGAGAGAGAGAGAGAGAGAGAGAGAGAGAGAGAGAGAGAGAGAGAGAGAGAGAGAAAGAAAGAAAGAAAGAAAGAAAGAAAGAAAGAGAGGGAGAAAGGAGAAAGGAAGAGAGAAAGAAGAGAGAGAGAGAGAGAGAGAGAGAGAGAGAGAGAGAGAGAGAGAGAGAGAGAGAGAGAGAGAGAGATGGGAGGGAGAGAGAGAGAGAGAGAGAGAGAGAGAGAGAGAGAGAGAGAGAGAGAGAGAGAGAGAGAGAAAGAAAGAAAGAAAGAAAGAAAGAAAGAAAGAGGAAGGGAGAAAGGAGAAAGGAAGAGAGAGAGAGAGAAAGAGAGAGAGAGAGAGATGGGAGGGAGGGAGGGAGGGAGGGAGGGAGGGAGGGAAAGAGGAACAGAAAGGGGAAGGATAGGAGAAGTGGGAGAGGGGAACACAGCAAAACAGACAACAGAGCCAAACCAGTGTTTAGAGGAGAGAGAGAGAGAGAGAGAGAGAGAGAGAGAGAGAGAGAGAGAGAGAGAGAGAGAGAGAGAGAGAGAGAGAGAGAGAGAGAGAAAGAAAGAAAGAAAGAAAGAAAGAAAGAAAGAAAGAAAGAAAGAGGAAGGGAGAAAGGAGAAAGGAAGAGAGAGAGAGAGAAAGAGAGAGAGAGAGAGAGAGATGGGAGGGAGGGAGGGAGGGAGGGAGAAGGGTGGGAAAGAGGAACAGAAAGGGGAAGGATAGGAGAAGTGGGAGAGGGGAACACAGCAAAATAGACAACAGAGCCAAGAGAGAGAGAGAGAGAGAGAGAGAGGGGCAATGTTCTCTTCCTTTGTTAGAGATGGAATCCCCAGTAGGGGGAAACCGTGCCACTGTCCCCACCAGCAGTACATATCATGCTGTTCTGATGTGATGCAGTGATGTCAGAGGGGGAAAACTGTGTTTTCTTGTTTGCAGTAACTTCCTTGTTGTTGTAATATCACAAACGGACGTGGCAGTTTGACCATTAAGGATTCCAGCTTTAAGGCTTACTTGTGTGTATGGAAATGAATAACAGATAGGGGAATGAATGAAGGGGAGGGATGGAAAGAGGATGAAGAGAGAGAAAGGGAAACAGGTAGAGGTCAAAAGAGAGCGAGAGGGAGAGAGAGTAGAAGAGAGTTGCAAAGAGAGCGAGAGAGAGTAGAAGAGAGTTGAAAAGAGAGTGAGAGAGAGTAGGAGATAGTTGAAAAGAGAGTGAGAGAGAGTAGGAGATAGTTGAAAAGAGAGGAGAGAGAGTAGAAGAGAGTTGAAAAGAGAGGGATAGAGAGTAGAAGAGAGTTGAAAAGAGAGGGATAGAGAGTAGAAGAGAGTTGAAAAGAGAGCGAGAGAGAGTAGAAGAGTTGAAAAGAGAGGGAGAGAGTAGAAGAGAGTTGAAAAGAGAGTGAGAGAGAGAAGAGAGTTGAAAAGAGAGCGAGAGAGAGTAGAAGAGTTGAAAAGAGAGGGAGAGGGAGAGAGTAGAAGAGAGTTGAAAAGAGAGGGAGAGAGTAGAAGAGAGTTGAAAAGAGAGGGAGAGAGAGTAGAAGAGAGTTGAAAAGAGAGCGAGAGGGAGAGAGTAGAAGAGAGTTGAAAAGAGAGCGAGAAGGAGAGAGAGTAGAAGAGAGTTGAAAAGAGAGTGAGAGAGAGAGAGTAGAAGAGAGTTGAAAAGAGAGCGAGAAGGAGAGTAGAAGAGAGTTGAAAAGAGAGTGAGAGAGAGAGTAGAAGAGAGTTGAAAAGAGAGTGAGAGAGAGAGTAGAAGAGAGTTGAAAAGAGAGCGAGAAGGAGAGAGAGTAGAAGAGAGTTGAAAAGAGAGTGAGAGAGAGAGTAGAAGAGAGTTGAAAAGAGAGTGAGAGACAGAGAGTAGAAGAGAGTTGAAAAGAGAGTGAGAGAGAGAGAGTAGAAGAGAGTTGAAAAGAGAGCGAGAGGGAGAGAAAAAGTTTTTAAAAAATGTATGAACTCACCACTGTAAGTCACTATTTGTATTTATATTTGATTGAACCTTTATTTAACTAGGCAAGTCAGTTAAGAACAGATTCTAATTTACAACGACGCCCTACCCGACCAAACCCTAACCCGGACAACACTGGGCCAATAGTGCGCCCCCCTAGAGAGAGACCAAACGAGAACGAGAGAGGGGGAAGAGAGAGATCGTGTCAGACAGAAATAGCTGGGTGTCCTGGGTGGCGTGTGTGTTTGGTGTAATCAGCACCAGGCATATAGTCTAGTCTAACAGTCCAGTGTAACAACCCAGTCTAACAGCCCAGTCTAACAACCCAGTCTAAAAGTCCAGTGTAACAGTCCAGTCTAACAACCCAGTCTAAAAGTCCGGTCTAACAGTCCAGTCTAGCAGTCCAGTGCTGACAGTCCAGTGCTGACAGTCCAGTCTGACAGTCCAGTTTGACAGTCCAGTTTGACAGTCCAGTTTGACAGTCCAGTCTGACAGTCCAGTCTGACAGTCCAGTCTGACAGTCCAGTCTAACAGTCCAGTCTAAAGCAGCATTAACATAAAGGCCTGGGATTATCTGACCAAACTGCCAACCGGCTGCAACAAGCTGATAACCAGTCCAGTGTGAGGCCTGGAGCGGTACTGATAAAGCACGCATTAACATAAAGGCAGGATCTACCAAACTGCACAACATACGGCTGCACATTTAACATTACATTTAAGTCATTTAGCAGACGCTCTTATCCAGAGCGACTTACAAATTGGTACACATTAGGTACACACACACACACACTGCTAAACACAGACACATACAGGTTTTTCAAGAATGTATATTTGAAAAAATGTATGATTTTATTTACATCTCTTATCAGGAAACATTTATTTGATGAATGTAAAATAATAGGCAATTAAAAAACAATGTGGTTACATTGAATAATATCACGTTTGATAACTGATATTTCATTTGACCATACAGAGATGTGTGTGTGTACTGTGTGTGTGTGTGTGTGTGTATACTGTAAGGACCGATGCTGGAGACAAGAAGCAAGTACAGGGAGTGAACATTTAATGGAAAACGGACACAAAAAAACAAGAACAGTGTCTGGACAGGGAGAACAAAACGACATGAAGACAATAATGCTGACATGGGGAACCAACTGAGGACCAGACAGATATAGAGGGGCAATCAACAAAGTAATGGAGTCCAGGTGAGTCCAATGAGCGCTGATGCGCGTAATGATTGTGACAGGTGTCCGTAATGAAGGGCCCTTGAGCGCCAGAGAGGAGAAGCGGGAGCAGGCGTGCGTGCATTTGGAAAGTATTGAGGCTCCTTGACTTAAACATTTTTTTTGTTACAGCCTTGTTCTAAAATGTATTTAAAAAATTTTTCCTCATCAATCTACACACGATAACCCATAATGACAAAGTGAAAATAGTTTTTTCAAATTTTTTTTGCAAATGTATTAATAAAAAACAGAAATACCTTATTTACATAAGTATTCAGACCCTATGCTATGAGACTCGAAATTGTGCTCAGGTGCATCCTGTTTCCATTGATCATCCTTGAGATGTTTCTACAACTTGATTGGAGTCCACCTGCGGTACATCGAATTGATTGGACATGATTTGGAAAGGCACACACCTGTCTATATAAGGTCTCACAGTTGAAAGTGCATGTCAGAGCAAAGACCAAGCCATGAGGTCGAAGGAATTGTCCATAGAGCTCAGAGACAGGATTGTGTCGAGGCACAGATCTGGGGAAGGGTACCAAAACATTTTTACAGCATTGAAGGTCCTCAAGAACACAGTGGCCTCAATCATTCTTAAATGGAAGAAGTCTGGAACCACCAAGACTCTTCCTAGAGCTGGCCGCCTGGGTAAACTGAGCAATCGGGGGAGAAGGGCCTTGGTCAGGGAGGTTACCAAGAGCCCGATGGTCACTCTGACAGAGCTCCAGTTACTCTGTGGAGATGGGAGAACCTTCCAGAAGGACAACCATCTCTGCAGCACTCCACCAATCAGGCCTTTATGGTAGAGTGGCCAGGCGGAAGCCACTCCTCAGTAAAAGGTACATGACAGCCCACTTGGAGTTTGCCAAAAGGCATCTAAAGGTCTCCAGACCATGAGAAACAAGATTCTCTCTTTGGAACTCTTTGGCCTGAATGCCAAGCGTCATGTCTGGAGGAAACCTGGCACCATCCCTACGGTGAAGCATGGTGATGGCAGCATCATGCTGTGGGAATGTTTTTCAGAGGCAAGGACTTGGAGACTAGTCAGGATCAAGTAAAAGATAAATGGAGCAAAGTACAGAGAGGTCCTTGATGAAAACCTGCTCCAGAGCGCTCATGACCTCAGACTGGGGCAAAGGTTCACCTTCCAAAAGGACAGCGACCCTAAGAACACAGGCCAGACAACGCAAGAGTGGCTTCAGGACAAGTCTCTGAATGTCCTTGAGTGGCCCAGCCAGAGCCTGGACTTGAACCCAATTGAAAATCTCTAGAGAGACCTGAAATTAGCTGTGCAGCGACGCTCCCCATCAAACCTGACAGAGCTTGAGAGGATCTGCAGAGAAAAAGGGGAGAAACTCCCCAAATACAGGTGTGCCAAGCTCGTAGCGTCAAACCCAAAAAGACTCAAGGCTGTAATCGCTGCCAAAGGTGCTTCAGTACGTAATAAAGGGTCTGAATACTGAATAATATATATATATATATATATTATTTATTTTTTTACATTTGCAAACATTTCTAAAAAGCATGATCTGTGTGTACCTGGAGAACGATCTGTCTGTACCTGGAGAACGATCTGTGTGTACCTGGAGAATGATCTGTGTGTACCTGGAGAACGATCTGTGTGTACCTGGAAAATGATCTGTGTGAACCTGGAGAATGATCTGTGTGTACCTGGAGAATGATGCTGCCGTAAGCATTCTTCAGCATGGTGACTACATCCCCATGGGACAGACCTTCCAGAGACTGGGAGTTGATACTCACGATCCTATCACCCACCTGGAGGAAGGGAGGAAGGGAGGAAGGAAGGAAGAAAGGGGAGAGAGACAGAGAGAGAGAGAGAGAGAGAGAGAGAGAGAGAGAGAGAGAGAGAGAGAGAGAGAGAGAGAGAGAGAGAGAGAGAGAAAGAGAGAGAGAGAGAGAGAGAGAGAGAGAGAGAGAGAGAGAGAGAGAGAGAGAGAGAGAGAGAGAGAGAGAGACAGAGACAGAGACAAAAACACGCTAGGGTGGGCCATCATAGACAGTAAGGGGATTCTAAGACACTGGGCGTTCTCTCGCACACTCACACCCATACGTACCTTGAGCCGGTGTGTCTTTGCTGCCACCCCGTTGGCCTGGATCATGGCCAGGAAGATGGGGATATCCCCCAGAGGACTGTCCTTCCCCCCAGCTATACTGATCCCCAATGCATCAGTAGGACCCTGAGAGATATCGTCAATGCTATGATCATTATTAATAATAAACTGGTATAGAAGAGGATATTGTGATTGTTGTCATCATTTTTATGACAATAAAGAAAGCTTCTAGAGTTGAATTGGCACAGTATACAGTATAGTATATAGATATAAATGTGCATATTATGAGTAGTTTAAACCCACTAAACATAACTGGAGACAGCTCAACTCACCCTTGTAATCTCCACAGTGCGTATCCCTGTTTCTGCAGATACAACAAACCCAGAAAGGGAAAAAGATGAGGACGGGAAACTAACTGTGTGTAATTCTGGTCCTACTCTCTGTGGAAAAGGTTTGGTCCTACTCTCTGTGGAAAAGGTTTGGTCCTACTCTCTGTGGAAAAGGTTTGGTCCTACTCTCTGTGGAAAAGGTTTGGTCCTACTCTCTGTGGAAAAGGTCTGGTCCTACTCTCTGTGGAAAAGGTTTGGTCCTACTCTCTGTGGAAAAGGTCTGATCCTACTCTCTGTGGAAAAGGTCTGGTCCTACTCTCTGTGGAAAAGGTCTGGTCCTTCTCTCTGTGGAAAGGGTCCTACTCTCTGTGGAAAGGGTCCTACTCTCTGTGGAAAGGGACTGGTCCTGTCAGGATTTGGCCAGGGTTGTTCCGGTTTTTGGTCACTAGATGCCCCCATTGTGCCTTTTGACCTTTTGTTTTCCCTTGATCCCCATTATTATTTGCACCTGTGCCTCGTTTCCCCTGATTGTATTTAAACCCTTTGTTTTCCTCTGTTCTTTGCTCTGTGTTTGTATGTTAGCACCCAGCCCTAGTACTCTGAGAACTCTTGTTGATCCCGGTGGACTCTCTTGTGGAATTCTGTTTTTTTGTTCTTGTTTGTTTGTTTTTGAGTATCTTTTGAGGCTTTTTGTGCTTTACCTTCCACCTTGTGGATTTACCTTTTTGTCTTGGAGGATTACCTTTGTTCTTGTGGAATTCCTTTTGAGGTTGTGGAGTAACATGTTTTCCTGAACTTCACTTGTTACTTCATTAAATACACCATCTCAAGTACTGCTGTGTCTGCCTCATCTTCTGGGTTCTGCCGACTATTCGTGGCTCAGTTGGTTAAGTGACTGTTTCTCACTCCGGAGACCCGGGTTCGTAACTGGGTCCTGACAGGTCCTACTCTCTGTGGAAAGGGTCCTACTCTCTGTGGAAAGGGACTGGTCCTACTCTCTGTGGAAAGGGACTGGTCCTACTCTCTGTGCAAAGGGTCTGGTTCTACTCTCTGTGGAAAGGGACTTGTCCTACTCTCTGTGGAAAGCGTCCTACTCTCTATGGAAAGGGACTGGTGCTACTTTACCTGCGCTCTGTGATGATGTCATGCCCACTGTCATTGGCTTCCTGACGTTATTGAGGAGCTGAGAGGTGGAAGGGGTGGAGTTTGGCAGGGGGTGGGGCGTGAAGATTGTGCTGTTGGCACTCACGTGACTCATCTGCTAGAGAGAGGGAGGGGGAACAGAGCTATGATGCAGTCAGGAGAAAACACACACACTGAGGCATGCTGCCAGGTGGTGGTAAGTTTGGCTGGGTGGCTGAGTGACATACAAGTGACACCAGAAGAAGCCTGCTAAACAACCATCAGATGGCCATTTTGGCTTCCATGCACGTGATGAATGGAGAGAAGGAGGAGAGACAGGGGTATTAATGACACAGCAGCCAGGGTCAGTCGATGACTGAGCTTATGCATGCAAGCACCCAGGCAGTGGGCGTGACAACGGGGGCGCACACACACACACACACACACACACACACACACACACACACACACACACACACACACACACACACACACACACACACACACACACACACACACACACACACACACACACACACACACACACACACACACACACACCTGGCTTCCCTGGGAGGGACGTCTGGAAGAGAGCCAGGAGGCAGCCTTCAGTCGGCCCAGCTCCAGGAGCACCACGCCCCTGGCACACTGCAGAGGCACAGGTAGCGCACAGCACGTAACTACTAGACCATAGCAGCTAGGGACTGGCCTTACAGTGTTCACTTCCTACTGCAACCCGGTAGGAGCTCCACTCCCATGTTTACTACCGAGGACAGAACTTGCACTTCAACCTGACAGGATCTCCATATCATAGAATGCGTCCTAAATAGTGCCATTTGATACTCAGACATAGTGCACTACTTTAGACATAACCCAACCCGAGACCCTGGTTCGATCCCGGGGTGTATATCCCGACAGGCCGTGATCGGGAGTCCCATAGGGACTAAGGGAGGGCTTGTCTGGGGTAGGCTGTCATTGTCAATAAGAACTTGTTCTTAACTGACTTGCCTAGTTAAATAAAGGTTCAAATAAACAATACAAAATAAAGAACCTTATCTGACAAGGGCACAGGATAAAGTGTTGTTATATACCTCAGCACTGTAAATGTAGTGTACACTACTGTAGCAAGGGCACAGGATAAAGTGTTGTTATATACCTCAGCACTGTAAATGTAGTGTACACTACTGTAGCAAGGGCACAGGATAAAGTGTTGTTATATACCTCAGCACTGTAAATGTAGTGTACACTACTGTAGCAAGGGCACAGGATAAAGTGTTGTTATATACCTCAGCACTGTAAATGTAGTGTACACTACTGTAGCAAGGGCACAGGATAAAGTGTTGTTATATACCTCAGCACTGTAAATGTAGTGTACACTACTGTAAATGCAAGGGCACAGGATAAAGTGTTGTTATATAAAGTGTTGTCAGCACTGTAAATGTAGTGTACACTACTGTAGCAAGGGAACAGGATAAAGTGTTGTTATATACCTCAGCACTGTAAATGTAGTGTACACTACTGTAGCAAGGGCACAGGATAAAGTGTTGTTATATACCTCAGCACTGTAAATGTAGTGTACACTACTGTAGCAAGGGCACAGGATAAAGTGTTGTTATATACCTCAGCACTAAATGTAGTGTACACTTACTGTAGCAAGGGAACAGGATATATACCTCAGCACTGTAAATGTAGTGTACACTACTGTAGCAAGGGCACAGGATAAAGTGTTGTTATATACCTCAGCACTGTAAATGTAGTGTACACTACTGTAGCAAGGGCACAGGATAAAGTGTTGTTATATACCTCAGCACTGTAAATGTAGTGTACACTACTGTAGCAAGGGCACAGGATAAAGTGTTGTTATATACCTCAGCACTGTAAATGTAGTGTACAATACTGTAGCAAGGGCACAGGATAAAGTGTTGTTATATACCTCAGCACTGTAAATGTAGTGTACACTACTGTAGCAAGGGCACAGGATAAAGTGTTGTTATATACCTCAGCACTGTAAATGTAGTGTACACTACTGTAGCAAGGGCACAGGATAAAGTGTTGTTATATACCTCAGCACTGTAAATGTAGTGTACACTACTGTAGCAAGGGCACAGGATAAAGTGTTGTTATATACCTCAGCACTCAGCACTGTAAATGTAGTGTACACTACTGTAGCAAGGGCACAGGATAAAGTGTTGTTATATACCTCAGCACTGTAAATGTAGTGTACACTACTGTAGCAAGGGCACAGGATAAAGTGTTGTTATATACCACAACACTGTAAATGTAGTGTACACTACTGTAGCAAGGGCACAGGATAAAGTGTTGTTATATACCTCAGCACTGTAAATGTAGTGTACACTACTGTAGCAAGGGCACAGGATAGTGTTGTTGAATACCTCAGCACTGTAAATGTAGTGTACACTACTGTAGCAAGGGCACAGGATAAAGTGTTGTTATATACCTCAGCACTGTAAATGTAGTGTACACTACTGTAGCAAGGGCACAGGATAAAGTGTTGTTATATACCTCAGCACTGTAAATGTAGTGTACACTACTGTAGCAAGGGCACAGGATAGTGTTATTATATACCTCAGCACTGTAAATGTAGTGTACACTACTGTAGCAAGGGCACAGGATAGTGTTGTTATATACTTCAGCACTGTAAATGTAGTGTACACTACTGTAGCAAGGGCACAGGATAGTGTTGTTATATACCTCAGCACTGTAAATGTAGTGTACACTACTGTAGCAAGGGCACAGGATAAAGTGTTGTTATATACCTCAGCACTGTAAATGTAGTGTACACTACTGTAGCAAGGGCACAGGATAGTGTTGTTGAATACCTCAGCACTGTAAATGTAGTGTACACTACTGTAGCAAGGGCACAGGATAAAGTGTTGTTATATACCTCAGCACTGTAAATGTAGTGTACACTACTGTAGCAAGGGCACAGGATAGTGTTGTTATATACCTCAGCACTGTAAATGTAGTGTACACTGTAAATGTAGTGTACACTACTGTAGCAAGGGCACAGGATAAAGTGTTGTTATATACCTCAGCACTGTAAATGTAGTGTACACTACTGTAGCAAGGGCACAGGATAGTGTTATTATATACCTCAGCACTGTAAATGTAGTGTACACTACTGTAGCAAGGGCACAGGATAAAGTGTTGTTATATACCTCAGCACTGTAAATGTAGTGTACACTGTAAATGTAGTGTACACTACTGTAGCAAGGGCACAGGATAAAGTGTTGTTATATACCTCAGCACTGTAAATGTAGTGTACACTGTAAATGTAGTGTACACTACTGTAGCAAGGGCACAGGATAAAGTGTTGTTATATACCTCAGCACTGTAAATGTAGTGTACACTGTAAATGTAGTGTACACCACTGTAGCAAGGGCACAGGATAGTGTTATTATATACCTCAGCACTGTAAATGTAGTGTACACCACTGTAGCAAGGGCCCAGGATAGTGTTGTTATATACCTCAGCACTGTAAATGTAGTGTACACTGTAAATGTAGTGTACACCACTGTAGCAAGGGCACAGGATAGTGTTGTTATATACCTCAGCACTGTAAATGTAGTGTACACTACTGTAGCAAGGGCACAGGATAAAGTGTTGTTATATACCACAACACTGTAAATGTAGTGTACACTACTGTAGCAAGGGCACAGGATAGTGTTGTTATATACCACAACACTGTAAATGTAGTGTACACTACTGTAGCAAGGGCACAGGATAGTGTTATTATATACCACAACACTGTAAATGTAGTGTACACTACTGTAGCAAGGGCACAGGATAAAGTGTTGTTATATACCACAACACTGTAAATGTAGTGTACACTACTGTAGCAAGGGCACAGGATAAAGTGTTGTTATATACCTCAGCACTGTAAATGTAGTGTACACTACTGTAGCAAGGGCACAGGATAAAGTGTTGTTATATACCTCAGCACTGTAAATGTAGTGTACACTACTGTAGCAAGGGCACAGGATAAAGTGTTGTTATATACCTCAGCACTGTAAATGTAGTGTACACTACTGTAGCAAGGGCACAGGATAAAGTGTTGTTATATACCTCAGCACTGTAAATGTAGTGTACACTGTAAATGTAGTGTACACTACTGTAGCAAGGGCACAGGATAAAGTGTTGTTATATACCTCAGCACTGTAAATGTAGTGTACACTACTGTAGCAAGGGCACAGGATAAAGTGTTGTTATATACCTCAGCACTGTAAATGTAGTGTACACTACTGTAGCAAGGGAACAGGATAGTGTTGTTATATACCTCAGCACTGTAAATGTAGTGTACACTACTGTAGCAAGGGCACAGGATAAAGTGTTGTTATATACCTCAGCACTGTAAATGTAGTGTACACTACTGTAGCAAGGGAACAGGATAGTGTTGTTATATACCTCAGCACTGTAAATGTAGTGTACACTACTGTAGCAAGGGCACAGGATAGTGTTGTTATATACCTCAGCACTGTAAATGTAGTGTACACTACTGTAGCAAGGGAACAGGATAGTGTTGTTATATACCTCAGCACTGTAAATGTAGTGTACACTACTGTAGCAAGGGCACAGGATAGTGTTATTATATACCTCAGCACTGTAAATGTAGTGTACACTACTGTAGCAAGGGCACAGGATAAAGTGTTGTTATATACCTCAGCACTGTAAATGTAGTGTACACTACTGTAGCAAGGGCACAGGATAAAGTGTTGTTATATACCTCAGCACTGTAAATGTAGTGTACACTGTAAATGTAGTGTACACTACTTTAGCAAGGGCACAGGATAAAGTGTTGTTATATACCTCAGCACTGTAAATGTAGTGTACACTACTGTAGCAAGGGCACAGGATAAAGTGTTGTTATATACCTCAGCACTGTAAATGTAGTGTACACTACTGTAGCAAGGGAACAGGATAGTGTTGTTATATACCTCAGCACTGTAAATGTAGTGTACACTACTGTAGCAAGGGCACAGGATAAAGTGTTGTTATATACCACAACACTGTAAATGTAGTGTACACTACTGTAGCAAGGGCACAGGATAGTGTTGTTATATACCACAACACTGTAAATGTAGTGTACACTACTGTAGCAAGGGCACAGGATAGTGTTATTATATACCACAACACTGTAAATGTAGTGTACACTACTGTAGCAAGGGCACAGGATAAAGTGTTGTTATATACCTCAGCACTGTAAATGTAGTGTACACTACTGTAGCAAGGGCACAGGATAAAGTGTTGTTATATACCTCAGCACTGTAAATGTAGTGTACACTACTGTAGCAAGGGCACAGGATAAAGTGTTGTTATATACCTCAGCACTGTAAATGTAGTGTACACTACTGTAGCAAGGGCACAGGATAAAGTGTTGTTATATACCTCAGCACTGTAAATGTAGTGTACACTACTGTAGCAAGGGCACAGGATAAAGTGTTGTTATATACCTCAGCACTGTAAATGTAGTGTACACTACTGTAGCAAGGGCACAGGATAAAGTGTTGTTATATACCTCAGCACTGTAAATGTAGTGTACACTACTGTAGCAAGGGCACAGGATAGTGTTGTTATATACCTCAGCACTGTAAATGTAGTGTACACTACTGTAGCAAGGGCACAGGATAGTGTTGTTATATACCTCAGCACTGTAAATGTAGTGTACACTACTGTAGCAAGGGCACAGGATAAAGTGTTGTTATATACCTCAGCACTGTAAATGTAGTGTACACTACTGTAGCAAGGGCACAGGATAAAGTATTATTATATACCTCAGCACTGTAAATGTAGTGTACACTACTGTAGCAAGGAACAGGATAGTGTTGTTATATACCTCAGCACTGTAAATGTAGTGTACACTACTGTAGCAAGGGCACAGGATAGTGTTGTTATATACCTCAGCACTGTAAATGTAGTGTACACTACTGTAGCAAGGGCACAGGATAGTGTTATTATATACCTCAATGTAGCACTGTAAATGTGTTGTTATATACCTCAGCACTGTAAATGTACACTACTGTAGCAAGGGAACAGGATAGTGTTGTTATATACCTCAGCACTGTAAATGTAGTGTACACTACTGTAGCAAGGGCACAGGATAGTGTTGTTATATACCTCAGCACTGTAAATGTAGTGTACACTACTGTAGCAAGGGCACAGGATAAAGTGTTGTTATATACCTCAGCACTGTAAATGTAGTGTACACTGTAAATGTAGTGTACACTACTGTAGCAAGGGCACAGGATAGTGTTATTATATACCTCAGCACTGTAAATGTAGTGTACACTGTAAATGTAGCACTGTAAATGTAGTGTACACTACTGTAGCAAGGAACAGGATAGTGTTGTTATATACCTCAGGTAAATGTAGTGTACACAGGACAGGATAGTGTTGTTATATACCTCAGCACTGTAAATGTAGTGTACACTACTGTAGCAAGGGCACAGGATAGTGTTGTTATATACCTCAGCACTGTAAATGTAGTGTACACTACTGTAGCAAGGGCACAGGATAGTGTTATTATATACCTCAGCACTGTAAATGTAGTGTACACCACTGTAGCAAGGGAACAGGATAGTGTTGTTATATACCTCAGCACTGTAAATGTAGTGTACACTGTAAATGTAGTGTACACTACTGTAGCAAGGGCACAGGATAGTGTTATTATATACCTCAGCACTGTAAATGTAGTGTACACTGTAAATGTGTAAATGTGTACACTACTGTAGCAAGGGAACAGGATAGTGTTGTTATATACCTCAGCACTGTAAATGTAGTGTACACTGTAAATAGTGTTGTTATAGTGTACCTCAGCACTGTAAATGTAGTGTACACTACTGTAGCAAGGGCACAGGATAGTGTTGTTATATACCTCAGCACTGTAAATGTAGTGTACACTGTAAATGTAGTGTACACTACTGTAGCAAGGGCACAGGATAGTGTTGTTATATACCTCAGCACTGTAAATGTAGTGTACACTGTAAACAGTAGTGTTACCTCACACTGTAAATGTAGTGTACACCACTGTAGCAAGGGAACAGGATAGTGTTGTTATATACCTCAGCACTGTAAATGTAGTGTACACTACTGTAGCAAGGGAACAGGATAGTGTTGTTATATACCTCAGCACTGTAAATGTAGTGTACACTACTGTAGCAAGGGCACAGGATAAAGTGTTATTATATACCACAGCACTGTAAATGTAGTGTACACTACTGTAGCAAGGGCACACAGGATAGTGTTGTTATTATAACCACAACACTGTAAATGTAGTGTACACTACTGTAGCAAGGGCACAGGATAGTGTTATTATATACCACAACACTGTAAATGTAGTGTACACTACTGTAGCAAGGGCACAGGATAAAGTGTTGTTATATACCTCAGCACTGTAAATGTAGTGTACACTACTGTAGCAAGGGAACAGGATAGTGTTGTTATATACCTCAGCACTGTAAATGTAGTGTACACTACTGTAGCAAGGGCACAGGATAGTGTTGTTATATACCTCAGCACTGTAAATGTAGTGTACACTACTGTAGCAAGGGAACAGGATAGTGTTGTTATATACCTCAGCACTGTAAATGTAGTGTACACTACTGTAGCAAGGGCACAGGATAGTGTTATTATATACCTCAGCACTGTAAATGTAGTGTACACTACTGTAGCAAGGGCACAGGATAGTGTTATTATATACCTCAGCACTGTAAATGTAGTGTACACTACTGTAGCAAGGGCACAGGATAGTGTTATTATATACCTCAGCACTGTAAATGTAGTGTACACTACTGTAGCAAGGGCACAGGATAGTGTTATTATATACCTCAGCACTGTAAATGTAGTGTACACTACTGTAGCAAGGGCACAGGATAGTGTTATTATATACCTCAGCACTGTAAATGTAGTGTACACTACTGTAGCAAGGGCACAGGATAGTATTATTATATACCTCAGCACTGTAAATGTAGTGTACACTACTGTAGCAAGGGAACAGGATAGTGTTGTTATATACCTCAGCACTGTAAATGTAGTGTACACTACTGTAGCAAGGGAACAGGATAGTGTTGTTATATACCTCAGCACTGTAAATGTAGTGTACACTACTGTAGCAAGGGCACAGGATAGTGTTGTTATATACCTCAGCACTGTAAATGTAGTGTACACTACTGTAGCAAGGGAACAGGATAGTGTTGTTATATACCTCAGCACTGTAAATGTAGTGTACACTACTGTAGCAAGGGAACAGGATAGTGTTGTTATATACCTCAGCACTGTAAATGTAGTGTACACTACTGTAGCAAGGGCACAGGATAGTGTTATTATATACCTCAGCACTGTAAATGTAGTGTACACTGTAAATGTAGTGTACACTACTGTAGCAAGGGCACAGGATAGTGTTATTATATACCTCAGCACTGTAAATGTAGTGTACACTGTAAATGTAGTGTACACTACTGTAGCAAGGGCACAGGATAGTGTTATTATATACCTCAGCACTGTAAATGTAGTGTACACTACTGTAGCAAGGGCACAGGATAAAGTGTTGTTATATACCTCAGCACTGTAAATGTAGTGTACACTACTGTAGCAAGGGAACAGGATAGTGTTATTATATACCTCAGCACTGTAAATGTAGTGTACACCACTGTAGCAAGGGAACAGGATAGTGTTGTTATATACCTCAGCACTGTAAATGTAGTGTACACTGTAAATGTAGTGTACACTACTGTAGCAAGGGCACAGGATAGTGTTATTATATACACAGGATAACTACTGTAGTGGTTGTTATATACCTCAGCACTGTAAATGTAGTGTACACTACTGTAGCAAGGGCACAGGATAGTGTTGTTATATACCTCAGCACTGTAAATGTAGTGTACACTGTAAATGTAGTGTACACCACTGTAGCACAGGATAGTGTTGTTATATACACAGGATATGTAAATGTGTTGTTATATACCTCAGCACTGTAAATGTAGTGTACACTGTAAATGTAGTGTACACTACTGTAGCAAGGGAACAGGATAGTGTTGTTATATACCTCAGCACTGTAAATGTAGTGTACACTGTAAATGTAGTGTACACTGTAAATGTAGTGTACACCACTGTAGCAAGGGCACAGGATAGTGTTGTTATATACCTCAGCACTGTAAATGTAGTGTACACTGTAAATGTAGTGTACACCACTGTAGCAAGGGCACAGGATAGTGTTGTTATATACCTCAGCACTGTAAATGTAGTGTACACTGTAAATGTAGTGTACACTGTAAATGTAGTGTACACCACTGTAGCAAGGGCACAGGATAGTGTTGTTATATACCTCAGCACTGTAAATGTAGTGTACACTGTAAATGTAGTGTACACTGTAAATGTAGTGTACACCACTGTAGCAAGGGCACAGGATAGTGTTGTTATATACCTCAGCACTGTAAATGTAGTGTACACTGTAAATGTAGTGTACACTGTAAATGTAGTGTACACCACTGTAGCAAGGGCACACAAAGCACCCACTTTAGAGGGTCTCCACATAGTAAAGAACTGTAGCCAAACCAACCACAAAGCCTCTCCGCTCCACAAATTCATAACAGAGCACTGCAGCCTTTCAACATACATGTACCATTTGTGACCCCTTGTGGAAGAAGGAAGAAGAGTTTGGTGGCTAGTGACCGGCTGGTACAGAGAGCTCGAAAGCTTGTAATCCTAAAAAACGATAATTATATGCTTTTGTTATTACATAAATGCTACATAAATGCTACAAAAGCTGATTAAGATTATCCCATAGAACAAAACATATAATATCTCCTAAGACTGAGTTTACCACAGACCTTATTTCGGCTTTTATCCAAAAACATGAATTTTCCCATAGGCTTTGTTCAATGAACTGTACCTACAAAAAGACTCCATCACTATTGCACTCTATGGTTTTGGACTCTGACAATGAGAGGGATGTTCTTTGATGTGTTTCAAGTATTAGCTGTTGTTATTTGTTTTAGTGTAGTTCTTTGTTTGTGAAGGCTGTTGTTATTTGTATTAGCGTAGTTCTTTGTCTGTGAAGGCTGTTTTTATTTGTTTTAGTGTCGTTCTTTGTCTGTGAAGACTGTTGTTATTTGTTTTAGTGTAGTTCTTTGTCTGTGAAGGCTGTAGTTATTTGTTTTACTGTAGTTCTTAGTCTGTGAAGACTGTTGTTATTTGTTTTAGTGTAGTTCTTTGTCTGTGAAGGCTGTAGTTATATGTTTTAGTGTAGTTCTTTGTCTGTGAAGGCTGTTATTTGTTTTAGTGTAGTTCTTTGTCTGTGAAGGCTGTTATTTGTTTTAGTGTAGTTCTTTGTCTGTGAAGGCTGTTATTTGTTTTAGTGTAGTTCTTTGTCTGTGAAGGCTGTTATATGTTTTAGTGTAGTTCTTTGTCTGTGAAGGCTGTTATTTGTTTTAGTGTAGTTCTTTGTCTGTGAAGGCTGTTATTTGTTTTAGTGTAGTTCTTTGTCTGTGAAGGCTGTTATTTGTTTTAGTGTAGTTCTTTGTCTGTGAAGGCTGTTATTTGTTTTAGTGTAGTTCTTTGTCTGTGAAGGCTGTTATTTGTTTTAGTGTAGTTCTTTGTCTGTGAAGGCTGTAGTTATTTGTTTGTTTGATCATTAGAAAACCCTTTAGCAATTATTCTTTCAAAAACAAGGACATTTCTAAGTGACCCCAAACTTTTGAATGGTAGTGTGTGTTTGTCTATAATGGCAGTTTTATTCAAAACTGGACTGCAGGCCGTTTCATACATCAAGTCTATGTGGTTGGTTTTTGGTGTGACGGTGAGCCCTTTTGGTGTGACGGTGTGACGGTGTGACGGTGAGCCCCCCCCCCTCACCTTGAGAATGGCAGCTACCGTCTCCTGCATGGCAGACCTCATGTCATCTCCGTTGACAGAGATAATCTGGTCCCCTTGCATCAGCCGGCCATCCAGCTCGGCGGCGCCCCCTTTCACCACGTCCGAGATGAACACCCCTGTGCCGTTCCTACCATATAAATAAAATACTTGATGAATTCCTATGGCTAAGTACGCTCAAAATGGATCTCATCCTTGCCATCGTAGGGAGAGCGTGTAGGTAACCAAAGACCACTACTGACAACAAACCCCAGGTAAGAGTGTAGCTACAACATAGATCCCCTTACATGTCTTTCTGGTTCACATTAAACTCCCTGATAGTGGTACAACTTATTTTATGAAGACACAATGAATGTGTGTGTGTGTGTGAGTTGCTACTGTACCTCTTGCTGACGATACTGAGGCCCAGGCCACGGCCAGCCTTTTTCTGCAGTTCCACACTGAACACATCTAGGTTCTCCTGGTCGCGGTACCTCGCCTCGTCCCGTAGAACCTTAAGACACACCTTGGCCGGAGTCTGCCTTAGGGCTGTGATGGCATCCTCATGGGCCACGCTACGCAGGTCCACACCATTTACCTGGATGGTCGCACGCACGGTCGCACGCACGGTCGCACGCACGCACGGTCGCACGCACACACACACACACACACACACACACACACACACACACACACACACACACACACACACACACACACACACACACACACACACACACACACACACACACACACACACACACACACACACACACACACACACACACACACACACACACACACACACACACACAGTGAAGGCCAGGGAAATGTATAATTCCAGTAGAGGGAGACATTGGCTAAATTGAGTGCACTGGAGAACATGACAATGTGAGGTTATAAGAGCTGCAGAGCTGAGAGAGGGAGAGAAAGAGAGAGAGGGAAGGAGAGAGGGAGAGAGAGAGAGAGAGGGAAGGAGAGAGGGAGAGAGAGAGAGAGAGAGAGAGAGAGAGAGAGAGGGAGAGAGAGAGAGGGAAGGAGAGAGGGAGAGAGAGAAGGAGAGAGGGGGAGAGAGAGAGAGAGAATGAGAGAGAGAGAGAAGGAGAGAGCGAGAGAGCGAGAGAGAGAGGGAAGGAGAGAGGGAGAGAGAGAGAGAGAGGGAGGGCAGAGAGAGAGAGAGAGAGAGAGAGAGAGAGAGAGAGAGAGAGAGAGAGAGAGAGAGAGAGAGAGAGAGAGAGAGAGAGAGAGAGAGAGAGGGGGAAGGAACGAGAGGGAGAGAGAGAGAGACAGGGAAGGAAGGAGAGAGGGAGAGAGAGAGAGGGAAGGAGAGAGGGAGAGAGAGAGAGAGAGAGAGGGAAGGAGAGAGAGGGAAGGAGAGAGGGAGAGAGAGAGAGAGAGAGGGAAGGAGAGAGGGAGAGAGAGAGAGAGAGGGAAGGAGAGAGGGAGAGAGAGAGAGAGGGAAGGAGAGAGGGAGAGAGAGAGAGGGAAGGAGAGAGGGAGAGAGAGAGAGAGGGGGAAGGAGAGAGGGAAAAAAATTTACACCTGGAATTTAGGTTTGCGCCAGAAATTCCTCAAACATAGCCTGTAGGGTAGAACTCAGGAGATTCCCCCTAGCACTCAAAGTTGAAGAAAAGTCACCAAATTCTGGAATACTATCACCAAAAGGCTTTCCTATACAAACACCACAACACAGTGATCCTTCAGAGTAACTGGACAGACTGAGTGACCATAGCCTGGCAATAGAGACAGGATGCCATACAAAAACATGGACAGACTGAGTGACCATAGCCTGGCAATAGAGACAGGATGCCATACAAAAACGTGGACAGACTGAGTGACCATAGCCTGGCAATAGAGACAGGATGCCATACAAAAACATGGACAGACTGAGTGACCATAGCCTGGCAATAGAGACAGGATGCCATACAAAAACATGGACAGACTGAGTGACCATAGCCTGGCAATAGAGACAGGATGCCATACAAAAACATGGACGGCAAGAGAAGAAAGACGTAAGCATTGTGGGGCAGGTGAGGTAAAGCAGCACTTCCTGATCCACTGCTTCAAATATGCTTAAATCCGCGGTATTTATCTCATTCAACATCTCACACACACATTCCAACATAAACATTAATGACATTAACCTGAACACACAGAAAACACATGAATCACAGTTCCACTCATGACACAGAAAGGACACCCCTGTCCGACTCCCGGGTCGACCCGTGCCAACCAGCTGTTAGTGGCCAGGGCTTCATGTAGAACCCTCCCCTGGGGTCCCCTGATCTCTTTGGTACTGGGGGTTTGTAGAGCCCCCTCCATCTAAAATCCACCACTCTCCACCCCACATACCCCCTGCCACTGATGTGCCTTCACGCCTGTTAGGCTCCTAATGTTCCTCACCTTAATGCAGAGGTTGTAGAGGGCTTTACACCCCCCCCCCCCCCAAAAAAAAAACTTGGAGTGTTCAAATCTAACCAGTCTTCCAAACCCACTTGCCAGTCCCCAGTCTCTGCCATCATCTGCAGTGGACCCTCTCCCTTCAGCCGCTCTAACAACCCCCCTTACCGGCTCAGACAGTGCCTCCTGGACTTCCCCCAGGAATCTCTCCAGCAGCCTGAGAGATGTTAGTCCTGTTTTTTGTGACAGGAATTCCGGGGTTTACACCCCTCCTCCACCAGCAGCCGCAGGTCACCCAGCCTTAGTAAACCGATGCCATCAGTCGCTTCTGCAGGGCGACCGACTGAACCAATCTCAAAGGGATGGCTGAGTTGTGGAAGATAGGCTCCTCCCACAGCCCAAGCTCCACACCCCCCCTTCTCGTGTGGGCCTTAGCAGCTGTCAGGCTCTCAGCACCGCAGGTTGTTGATTATAAGCACCCTCCCTCTGCATGACACTTGAGACAGGAGCCACTGCCACCTGGCCATTCTTGACACCACTGCCTGTGACAGCCCCTCCCAGTTCTTCCTAACCCACCTCTCCAGGCCCAGGTACACCCCCAACACTTTAAGCCCTTCACAACCCCACTGCAAACCCCATGGAAGCAGAGGGGGGGGGCTATCCCCCCATGCCCCACATAACAGAGGTTCGCTTTTGTCCCAGTTCACCTTAGCTGACGAAGCGTCCTTGTACACCTTCAGACTGGTCTCTGGTGCCTGCATATCCTGACCATCACATAAATGTCATCTGCATACACTGACACTGCTATGCCTGTCAACACACCCATGCCTGTCCAGCACACTCCCTGCAGTCTACTGTGTAGCAAGCCCAAAAAAGGCTCAATGGCATCCTTGTCTAATGCTTCACCCAGACTGGCCTACTGAGCCCCCCTCCCACCTTGACCATACATGACGCTCCAGCATACAACACCTTCACACAGGCCAAAAACATCACATTAAACAGATACTCATGGTCCACTCTATCAAAAGCCCTCTCTTGATTTAAAGAGACCAGTCCAAAGTTCACATTAGAAACTTTCCAACATGTCCCTGATTAAGAACAAGTTGTCTGTGATTGAGCATCCCAGTACACAATATGTCTGGTCTATAGAGTCCAGATGTCTTGTCTATAGAGTCCAGATGTCTTGTCTATAGAGTCCAGATGTCTGCTCTGTAGTGTCCAGATGTCTGCTCTGTAGAGTCCAGATGCCTGCTCTATAGAGTCCAGATGCCTGCTCTATAGAGTCCAGATGTCTGCTCTATAGAGTCCAGATGTCTGCTCTATAGAGTCCAGATGTCTGCTCTATAGAGTCCAGATGTCTGCTCTATAGAGTCCAGATGCCTGCTCTACAGAGTCCAGATGTCTGCTCTACAGAGTCCAGATGTCTGCTCTATAGAGTCCAAATGCCTGCTCTACAGAGTCCAGATGTCTGCTCTACAGAGTCCAGATGGGACTTCAATCTATTAGCGAAGACCTTAGAAAATATCTTGTAGTCCGCAGAGAGATATGCCACAGGCCTCCAGTTCTTAAGTTCACACAAGTTCCCTTTCTGGGCAGGAGAGGCAGAACTGCCCGACGACACCTCATCGGCAATTCTCCTACCCCGACGAACTCAGGCAAAGGAAGTCCAGTCCAATTATTCCCCAGAAATGTTATAAAACTCAACTGGGAGTCCATCAACCCCCGCTTCAGGGCCGGGGGACATCGGAGTTACGGCCTCTGCCAGTTCATGGGACAACAGGGAAATTGTTGATTGAATTTATATGTTTAAATGAATGATTCGAATATTCCACCCTGAAACCATATAATTGTATGAAATTGATTAGGATCATAAAATTATTATTATTATTATTTTATTTTTAACCTTTATTTTACTAGGCAAGTCAGTTAAGAACAAATGCTTATTTTCAATGACGGCCTAGGAACAGTGCCTGTTCAGGGGCAGAACGACAGATTTGTACCTTGGCAGCTCTGGGATTCGAACTTGCAACCTTTCGGTTACTAGTCCAACGCTCTAACCACTAGGCTACCCTGCCGCCCCAATGATGTGTGTAGTTTTAGTCAGTAAAATTGTAATAAATTATGTGTGTAGCTTTAGTCAGAATTAGGGTAAAACAATGTATATGTATAATATGTCTTTATAGTATCTTAAACACAGACTGTCTGAGCAAAATTCGGTGCCGACCTTGCGAGGGGCCTCTGAGAGATTTGGGAGAGGGCAGTGAGTACTCCCTAATCTTGAGGGAGAACAGGGAGTGCTTCTCATGGTCCCTAATCTTTGTCGGCTGGGTATTGATACAATATGTGCGTAGGATACCTACTGTTCATGTGTATGTATGTCAGTAGGATATCTACTGTTTGTGTGTATGTATGTCAGTAGGATACCTACTGTTTGTGTGTATGTATGTGCGTAGGATACCTACTGTTCATGTGTATGTATGTGCGTATGAAATCTACTGTTTGTGTGCAAAGGTATGTGTGTAAGGAGCTAGTATTGGTTTTGTACAAGGAACCAGTGCAACCGTGAATAAACGTTTGGAGTATTTAGCTGGGCCTCTATCTGTTTCATTTCAACCAGTATCTTACAAATCCTGGGTTGCAGACCGAGTAGTTTAATTATTTATTATTTACCTTTATTTAACTAGGCAAGTCAGTTAAGAACAAATTCTTATTTTCAATGACGGCCTAGAAACAGTGGGTTAACTGCCTGTTCAGGGGCAGAACGACAGATTTGTACCTTGTCAGCTCGGGGATTTGAACTTGCAACCTTCCGGTTACTAGTCCAACGCTCTAACCGCTAGGCTACCCTTATGAACATTGAGAACATAATTCTCATGACAGAAATGTCCATTTCCTCCCTCTGTGCCAGAGAGAGCTTAGGGAGTTCTGCAAACAAAACCTGAGCACACATAGGATCACACAGTTCTGCCCTATACAACTCAGGTTAAATCTCCACAGTCAGCATCTCCCCACCACAGAGGTCACCCGCCCATCCGACAGCCGTTTACAATGCATACCCTTGGCTTCACCGCTCTGTCTTTCCAAACCAAAGAAGTAGGAGCTGAGAGCATCCATCTCCTTGAGCATGGAGAACCTAGCTCTTACAAGTGCTCCCTTTGCTTTAACCTGGAATAAACTTCCCAGGTTCCTACATAATTCAGCTCATTTAGCCTGGAGGCCTACATTGCCTTGCCCCACCAGCTCTACCTCCACCTCCACCTCACTGATACTATGCTCGAGTTCCCCCAATACTCTCATAGCCTCTGAGGATGAGAGAACTGTATACTGTTGACAGAAAATACGAATTTGTACTTTTCCCACATCCCACTATTGACTCAGAGACTCATACTCCTCTCTTCGCTGCCCCCATCTTTAACAAAACGTCCTGAAATCTGAGCAAAAGGTGGCATCTTGTAAGAGCTTTGCATTAAACTTCTAATAGGATGCCTGGGAGGACCTGGTGAAATAGACAGCCGAGCCATGCTTACATGGTGATCTGAAAACCCCACCGGGAGAATGGAAGCGCCCAACAGCCTATTGCTCTGATTCCTGGACATGTAAAAGCGATCGAGTCGGGTTGCACTCACCCACAAGCCCCAAAGACCTTCACCCATGTATAATGTCTAGTTCTCCAAACATCGGTTTGTTCAAACTGATTAATGATGTCCCTTAACACCCCCTAATCAAATCAAATCTTATTTGTCACACGGAACAGGTTCACCTTGCAGTGAAATGCTTACTTACAATCCCTTAACCAACAAAGCAGTTTTAAGTAAATACCTAAAAAATAAATTTAAAAAGTAAGAGAAGAGTAAGCAATAATAAAAGAGCAGCAGTAAATAAAAATAGTGGGGCCATATACAGGGTGTTACGGTACAGAGTCAATGTGGAGCCTATATACAGGGTGTTACGGTACAGAGTCAATGTGGAGGCTATATACAGGGTGTTACGGTACAGAGTCAATGTGGAGCCTATATACAGGGTGTAACGGTACAGAGTCAATGTGGAGGCTATATACAGGGTGTTACGGTACAGAGTCCATGTGGAGGCTATATACAGGGTGTTACGGTACAGAGTCGATGTGGAGGCTATATACAGGGTGTTACGGTACAGAGTCAATGTGGAGGCTATATACAGGGTGTTACGGTACAGAGTTAATGTGGAGGCTATATACAGGGTGTTACGGTACAGAGTCAATGTGAAGGCTATATACAGGGGGTACCGGTACAGAGTCAATGTGGAGGCTATATACAGGGTGTTACGGTACAGAGTCAATGTGGAGGCTATATACAGGGTGTTACAGTACAGAGTCAATGTGGAGGCTATATACAGGGTGTTACGGTACAGAGTCAATGTGGAGGCTATATACAGGGTGTTACGGTACAGAGTCGATGTGGCGGATATATACAGGGTGTTACGGTACAGAGTCAATGTGGAGGCTATATACAGGGTGTTACGGTACAGAGTCAATGTGGAGGATATATACAGGGTGTTACGGTACAGAGTCAATGTGGAGGCTATATACAGGGTGTTACGGTACATAGTGAATGTTCTTTTTCCCTTTAGTCTCACTCAGGAACCTTGACAGTTCCCTCACAGTGTACTTTGACACCTCTGCCTGACTGGCCGTCAGCTCCGGGCCCACTGAGGATGAGTCTGAACAGAAAACCTCATCGTCCTCTTCCTCAAACTCACCTTCCACTTCCTTGTCTCCATCTGCCATCCTGACCACCTGCCCCCCCCCCCAGCACCAGGCAACGGTTCCTTGGTGCCTTTGACCACACCAGCCACTCCCCTCCCACCTTTTTCTTCTCCACCCTAATTCTCTTCCGCTTGACACTCTCCTCCACCCCCCCAGTTGCTTACCCTTCCCCACTACACTATCCTCATCCACTAGCCTAGCCTGACTAGACCCAGTCTCATCCACACCACCATCTATAACATGACTAGACCCAGTCTCACCGACACCACCATCTATAGCATGACTAGACTAGAGGTCGACCGATTATGAATTTTCAACGCCGATACCGATTATTGGAGGACCAAAAAATGCCGATACCAATTAATCGGCCAATTTTTTACATTTATTTGTAATAATGACAATTACAACAATAGTGAATGAACACTTATTTTAACTTAATATAATACATCAATAAAAATCAATTTAGCCTCAAATAAATAATAAACATGTTCAATTTGGTTTAAATAATGGAAAAACAAAGTGTTGGAGAAGAAAGTAAAAGTGCAATATGTGCCATGTAAAAAAAGCTAATATTTAAATTCCTTGCTCAGGACATGGGAACATATGAAAGTTGGTGCTTCCTTTTAACATGGGACTTCAATATTCCAAGGTAAGAGGTTTTAGGTTGTAGTTAATATAGTATTTATAGGACTATTTGTCTTTATACCATTTGTAGTTCATTTACCTTTGACTATTGGATGTTCTTATAGGCACTTCAGTATTGCCAGTGTAACAGTATAGCTTCCGTCCCTCTCTTCGCTCCTAACTGGGCTCGAACCAGGAACACATCAACAACAGCCACCCTCGAAGCAGCCTTACCCATGCAGAGCAAGGGGAACAACCACTTCAAGTCTCAGAGCGAGGGACGTTTGAAACGCTATTAGCGCGCACCCCGCAAACTAGCTAGCCATTTCACATCAGTTACACCAGTCTAATCTCAGGAGTTTATAAGCTTGAAGTCATGAACAGCTCAATGCTTGAAGCACAGTGAAGAGCTGCTTGCAAAACGCACTAAAGTGCTGTTTGAATGAATGCTTATGAGCCTGCTGGTGCCTACCATCGCTCAGTCATTTACATTTACATTTACATTTACATTTACATTTACATTTAAGTCATTTAGCAGACGCTCTTATCCAGAGCGACTTACAAATTGGTGCATTCACCTTATGACATCCAGTGGGACAGTCACTTAACAATAGTGCATCTAAAACTTAGGGGGGTGGGGTGAGAGGGATTACTTAACCTATCCTAGGTATTCCTTAAAGAGGTGGGGTTTCAGGTGTCTCCGGAAGGTGGTGATTGACTCCGCTGTCCTGGCGTCGTGAGGGAGTTTGTTCCACCATTGGGGGGCCAGGGCAGCGAACAGTTTTGACTGGGCTGAGCGGGAGCTGTACTTCCTCAGTGGTAGGGAGGCGAGCAGGCCAGAGGTGGATGAACGCAGTGCCCTTGTTTGGGTGTAGGGCCTGATCAGAGCCTGGAGGTACTGAGGTGCCGTTCCCCTCACAGCTCCGTAGGCAAGCACCATGGTCTTGTAGCGGATGCGAGCTTCAACTGGAAGCCAGTGGAGAGAACGGAGGAGCGGGGTGACGTGAGAGAACTTGGGAAGGTTGAACACCAGACGGGCTGCGGCGTTCTGGATGAGTTGAAGGGGTTTAATGGCACAGGCAGGGAGCCCAGCCAGCAGCGAGTTGCAGTAATCCAGACGGGAGATGACAAGTGCCTGGATTAGGACCTGCGCCGCTTCCTGTGTGAGGCAGGGTCGTACTCTGCGGATGTTGTAGAGCATGAACCTACAGGAACGGGCCACCGCCTTGATGTTAGTTGAGAACGACAGGGTGTTGTCCAGGATCACGCCAAGGTTCTTGGCGCTCTGGGAGGAGGACACAATGGAGTTGTCAACCGTGATGGCGAGATCATGGAACGGGCAGTCCTTCCCGGGAGGAAGAGCAGCTCCGTCTTGCCGAGGTTCAGCTTGAGGTGGTGATCCGTCATCCACACTGATATGTCTGCCAGACATGCAGAGATGCGATTCGCCACCTGGTCATCAGAAGGGGAAAGGAGAAGATTAATTGTGTGTCGTCTGCATAGCAATGATAAGAGAGACCATGTGAGGTTATGACAGAGCCAAGTGACTTGGTGTATAGCGAGAATAGGAGAGGGCCAAGAACAGAGCCCTGGGGGACACCAGTGGTGAGAGCGCGTGGTGAGGAGACAGATTCTCGCCACGCCACCTGGTAGGAGCGACCTGTCAGGTAGGACGCAATCCAAGCGTGGGCCGCGCCGGAGATGCCCAACTCGGAGAGGGTGGAGAGGAGGATCTGATGGTTCACAGTATCGAAGGCAGCCGATAGATCTAGAAGGATGAGAGCAGAGGAGAGAGAGTTAGCTTTAGCAGTGCGGAGCGCCTCCGTGATACAGAGGAGAGCAGTCTCAGTTGAATGACTAGTCTTGAAACCTGACTGATTTGGATCAAGAAGGTCATTCAGAGAGAGATAGCGGGAGAGCTGGCCAAGGACGGCACGTTCAAGAGTTTTGGAGAGAAAAGAAAGAAGGGATACTGGTCTGTAATTGTTGACATCGGAGGGATCGAGTGTAGGTTTTTTCAGAAGGGGTGCAACTCTCGCTCTCTTGAAGACGGAAGGGACGTAGCCAACGGTCAGGGATG
The DNA here is from genome assembly GCF_021184085.1 of Oncorhynchus gorbuscha. NCBI lineage: Eukaryota > Metazoa > Chordata > Actinopteri > Salmoniformes > Salmonidae > Oncorhynchus > Oncorhynchus gorbuscha. Next base: position 14,267,184 of record NC_060174.1, read on the forward strand.
AGTTGATGAGCGAGGTGAGGTAAGGGAGAAGGTCTCCGGAAATGGTCTGGAGAAGAGAGGAGGGGATAGGGTCAAGCGGGCAGGTTGTTGGGCGGCCGGCCGTCACAAGACGCGAGATTTCATCTGGAGAGAGAGGGGAGAAAGAGGTCAGAGCACAGGGTAGGGCAGTGTGAGCAGAACCAGCGGTGTCGTTTGACTTAGCAAACGAGGATCGGATGTCGTCGACCTTCTTTTCAAAATGGTTGACGAAGTCATCTGCAGAGAGGGGAGGGGGGGAGGGGGCGGAGGATTCAGGAGGGAGGAGAAGGTGGCAAAGAGCTTCCTAGGGTTAGAGGCAGATGCTTGGAATTTAGCGTGGTAGAAAGTGGCTTTAGCAGCAGAGACAGAGGAGGAAAATGTAGAGAGGAGGGAGTGAAAGGATGCCAGGTCCGCAGGGAGGCGAGTTTTCCTCCATTTCCGCTCGGCTGCCCGGAGCCCTGTTCTGTGAGCTCGCAATGAGTCATCGAGCCACGGAGCGGGAGGGGAGGACCGAGCCGGCCTGGAGGATAGGGGACATAGAGAGTCAAGGGATGCAGAGAGGGAGGAGAGGAGGGTTGAGGAGGCAGAATCAGGAGATAGGTGGGAGAAGGTTTGAGCGGAGGGAAGAGATGATAGGATGGAAGAGGAGAGAGTAGCGGGGGAGAGAGAGCGAAGGTTGGGACGGCGCGATACCATCCGAGTAGGGGCAGTGTGGGAGGTGTTGGATGAGAGCGAGAGGGAAAAGGATACAAGGCAGTGGTCGGAGACTTGGAGGGGAGTTGCAATGAGGTTAGTGGAAGAACAGCATCTAGTAAAGATGAGGTCGAGCGTATTGCCTGCCTTGTGAGTAGGGGGGGGAAGGTGAGAGGGTGAGGTCAAAAGAGGAGAGGAGTGGAAAGAAGGAGGCAGAGAGGAAAGAGTCAAAGGTAGACGAGGGGAGGTTAAAGTCGCCCAGAACTGTGAGAGGTGAGCCGTCCTCAGGAAAGGAGCTTATCAAGGCATCAAGCTCATTGATGAACTCTCCGAGGGGAACCTGGAGGGCGATAAATGATAAGGATGTTAAGCTTGAAAGGGCTAGTAACTGTGACAGCATGGAATTCAAAGGAGGCGATAGACAGACAGTCAGACTGCTCTATCAAATATCAAATGATATACTTAATTATAACATAATAACACACAGAAATATGAGCCTTTGGTCATTAACTTCTTGGTGACAGGGGGCAGTATTTTCACGTCCGGATGAAATGTATGCCCAAATTCAACTGCCTGCTACTCATCCCCAGAAGATAAGATATGCATATTATTAGTATTTGGATTTGGATATATTTGGATAGGAAACACTCTGAAGTTTCTAAAGCTGTTTGAATCATGTCTGTGAGTATAACAGAACTTATTTAGCAGGCGAAACCCCGAGAACAAACCATTCAGATTTTTTGTTGTTGTTGAGGTCACTCTCTTTTCAATGGGCTTTCATTGTGAATCCAGATTTCTAAGAGACCTTCTTGCAGTTCCTATCGCTTCCACTGGATATCAACAGTCTTTAGAAATTGGTTGAGGTTATTCCTTTGTGTAATGAAGAAGTACGGCCATCTTGAACGAGGGTCACGAAGTGTACTGTTTAGATAGAGGCGCGTGACCTGAAAGCATGCTACAGTTTGTTTTCCTTCTGTATTGAACACAGATCATCCCATCTTCAATTTGATCTATTATTTACATTTAAAAATACCTAAAGTTGTATTACAAAAGTAGTTTGAAACGTTTTGGCAAAGTTTACAGGTAACTATTGAGATATTTTGTAGTCACATTGCGCAAGTTGGAACCGGTGTTTTTCTGGATCAAACGCGCCAAATAAATGGACATTTTGTCATGTTTTGTCATTGGTTATCATGTCTTGTCTCTGTGCTTCCCTTCTATTCGTTTCCCTCTGCTGGTCTTATTAGGTTCTTTCCCTCTTTCTATCCCTCTCTTCCCCTCCCTCTCTCCCTCTCTCGCTCTCTCTCCTTATTGTTCCGTTCCTGCTCCCAGCTGTTCCTCATTTACTCTTTTCACACCTGTCCCCTATTTTGCCCTCTGATTAGAGCCACTATTTCTCCCTCTGTTTTCCGCTTCTGTCCTTGTCGGATCCTTGTATGATGTTCGCTGTTCTGTGTCCTTGTCTTGCCCTGTCGTGTTTTATCTTCTTCAGATGCTGCGTATGAGCAGGTGTCTTAGTCTGCTACGGTCGGTGCCTTCCCGAAGCAACCTGCAGTCTATGGTCGAGTCTCCAGTCAGTCCTCGCAACTACGAGTGGATTTCAGTTTTTCCTGTTTTGTTTTCTCCTTGATATATCCAGGATTATTACTTTTGTCATATACTGGAATAAAGACTCTGTTTTCGTTAAGTCGCTTTTGGGTCCTCATTCACCAGCATAACAGAAGGATCCGACCAAGAATGGACCCAGCGACTACGGATTCTCGTAACACTGCCGTCGAGATCCAGGGAGCAATGCTCGGCAGACACGAGCAGGAATTGTCTGCTGCTCGTCATGCCGTTGAGACCCTGGCCGCTCAGGTTTCCGACCTCTCAGGACAGTTTCAGAGTCTTCGTCTCGTGCCACCAGCTACTTCCTGGTCTTCCGAGTCTCCGGAACCTAGGGTTAATAACCCACCATGTTACTCTGGGCAGCCCACTGAGTGCCGCTCCTTTCTCACCCAGTGTGATATTGTGTTCTCTCTCCAACCCAACACATACTCAAGAGAGAGAGCTCGGATTGCTTACGTCATTTCACTCCTTACTGGTCGGGCTCGAGAGTGGGGCACAGCTATCTGGGAGGCAAGGGCTGAGTGTTCTAACAATTACCTGAACTTTAAAGAGGAGATGATACGGGTTTTTGATCGTTCAGTTTTTGGTAGGGAGGCTTCTAGGGCCCTGGCTTCCCTATGTCAAGGTGATCGATCCATAACGGATTACTCTATAGAGTTTCGCACTCTTGCTGCCTCTAGTGACTGGAACGAGCCGGCGTTGCTCGCTCGTTTTCTGGAGGGACTCCACGCTGAGGTTAAGGATGAGATTCTCTCCCGGGAGGTTCCTTCCAGTGTGGACTCTTTGATTGCACTCGCCATCCGCATAGAACGACGGGTAGATCTTCGTCACCGAGCTCGTGGAAGAGAGCTCGCGTTAACGGTGTTCCCCCTCTCCGCATCGCAACCATCTCCTCCCTCCGGCTCAGAGACTGAGCCCATGCAGCTGGGAGGTATTCGCATCTCGACTAAGGAGAGGGAACGGAGGATCACCAACCGCCTTTGCCTCTATTGCGGTTCTGCTGGACATTTTGTCAATTCATGTCCAGTAAAAGCCAGAGCTCATCAGTAAGCGGAGGGCTACTGGTGAGCACTACTACTCAGGTTTCTCCATCAAGATCCTGTACTACCATGTCGGTCCATCTACGCTGGACCGGTTCGGCTGCTTCATGCAGTGCCTTGATAGACTCTGGGGCTGAGGGTTGTTTTATGGACGAAGCATGGGCTCGGAAACATGACATTCCTCTCAGACAGTTAGGGAAGCCCACGCCCATGTTCGCCTTAGATGGTAGTCTTCTCCCCAGTATCAGATATGAGACACTACCTTTAACCCTCACAGTATCTGGTAACCACAGTGAGACCATTTCCTTTTTGATTTTTCGTTCACCTTTTACACCTGTTGTTTTGGGTCATCCCTGGCTAGTATGTCATAATCCTTCTATTAATTGGTCTAGTAATTCTATCCTATCCTGGAACATTTCTTGTCATGTGAAGTGTTTAATGTCCGCTATCCCTCCTGTTTCTTCTGTCCCCTCTTCTCAGGAGGAACCTGGTGATTTGACAGGAGTGCCGGAGGAATATCATGATCTGCGCACGGTCTTCAGTCGGTCCAGAGCCAACTCCCTTCCTCCTCACCGGTCGTATGATTGTAGTATTGATCTCCTTCCGGGGACCACTCCCCCTCGGGGTAGACTATACTCTCTGTCGGCTCCCGAACGTAAGGCTCTCGAGGATTATTTGTCTGTTTCTTCTTCTTCCTCTCCCGCCGGAGCGGGGTTTTTTTTTGTTAAGAAGAAGGACGGTACTCTGCGCCCCTGCATGGATTATCGAGGGCTGAATGACATAACGGTTATGAATCGTTATCCGCTTCCCCTTATGTCGTCAGCCTTCGAGATTCTGCAGGGAGCCAGGTTCTTTACTAAGTTGGACCTTCGTAACGCTTACCATCTCGTGCGCATCAGAGAGGGGGACGAGTGGAAAACGGCGTTTAACACTCCGTTAGGGCATTTTGAGTACCGGGTTCTGCCGTTCGGTCTCGCTAATGCTCCAGCTGTTTTTCAGGCATTAGTTAATGATGTACTGAGAGACATGCTGAACATCTTTGTTTTTGTCTACCTTGACGATATCCTGATTTTTTCACCGTCACTCGAGATTCATGTTCAGCACGTTCGACGTGTACTCCAACGCCTTTTAGAGAATTGTCTCTACGTGAAGGCTGAGAAGTGCGCCTTTCATGTCTCCTCTGTCACATTTCTCGGTTCTGTTATTTCCGCTGAAGGCATTCAGATGGATCCCGCTAAAGTCCAGGCTGTCAGTGATTGGCCCGTTCCAAGGTCACGTGTCGAGTTGCAGCGCTTTCTAGGTTTCGCTAATTTCTATCGGCGTTTCATTCGTAATTTCGGTCAAGTTGCTGCCCCTCTCACAGCTCTTACTTCTGTCAAGACGTGCTTTAAGTGGTCCGGTTCCGCCCAGGGAGCTTTTGATCTCCTCAAGAAGCGTTTTACGTCCGCTCCTATCCTTGTTACTCCTGACGTCACTAAACAATTCATTGTCGAGGTTGACGCTTCAGAGGTGGGCGTGGGAGCCATTCTATCCCAGCGCTTCCAGTCTGACGATAAGGTCCATCCTTGCGCTTATTTTTCTCATCGCCTGTCGCCATCGGAACGCAACTATGATGTGGGTAACCGCGAACTGCTCGCCATCCGCTTAGCCCTAGGCGAATGGCGACAGTGGTTGGAGGGGGCGACCGTTCCTTTGTCGTTTGGACTGACCATAAGAACCTTGAGTACATCCGTTCTGCCAAACGACTTAATGCACGTCAAGCTCGTTGGGCGTTGTTTTTCGCTCGTTTCGAGTTCGTGATTTCTTATCGCCCGGGTAATAAGAACACCAAGCCTGATGCCTTATCCCGTCTCTTTAGTTCTTCTGTGGCTTCTACCGATCCCGAGGGATTCTTCCTGATGGGCGTGTTGTCGGGTTGACTGTCTGGGGAATTGAGAGACAGGTTAAGCAAGCACTCACTCACACTGCGTCGCCGCGCGCTGTCCTAGTAACCTTCTTTTCGTTCCTGTTTCTACTCGTCTGGCTGTTCTTCAGTGGGCTCACTCTGCCAAGTTAGCTGGCCACCCCGGCGTTCGGAGTACACTTGCTTCTATTCGCCAGCGGTTTTGGTGGCCTACTCAGGAGCGTGACACGCGCCGTTTCGTGGCTGCTTGTTCGGAATGCGCGCAGACTAAGTCAGGTAACTCTCCTCCTGCCGGTCGTCTCAGACCGTTTCCCATTCCTTCTCGACCATGGTCTCACATCGCCTTAGACTTCATTACCGGTCTGCCTTCGTCTGCGGGGAAGACTGTGATTCTTACAGTTGTCGATAGGTTCTCTAAGGCGGCACATTTCATTCCCCTCGCTAAGCTTCCTTCCGCTAAGGAGACGGCACAAATCATCATTGAGAATGTGTTCAGAATTCATGGCCTCCCGTTAGACGCCGTTTCAGACAGAGGTCCGCAATTCACGTCACAGTTTTGGAGGGAATTCTGTCGTTTGATTGGTGCTTCTGTCAGTCTCTCTTCCGGTTTTCATCCCCAGTCTAACGGTCAAGCAGAAAGGGCCAATCAGACGATTGGTCGCATATTACGCAGCCTTTCTTTTAGAAACCCTGCGTCTTGGGCAGAACAGCTCCCCTGGGCAGAATACGCTCACAACTCGCTTCCTTCGTCTGCTACCGGGCTATCTCCGTTTCAGAGTAGTCTGGGGTACCAGCCTCCTCTGTTCTCGTCCCAGCTCGCCGAGTCCAGTGTTCCCTCCGCTCAGGCGTTTGTCCAACGTTGTGAGCGCACCTGGAGGAGGGTGAGGTCTGCACTTTGCCGTTACAGGGCGCAGACTGTGAGAGCCGCCAATAAACGTAGGATGAAGAGTCCTAGGTATTGTCGCGGCCAGAGAGTGTGGCTTTCCACTCGTAACCTTCCCCTTACGACAGCTTCTCGCAAGTTGACTCCGCGGTTCATTGGTCCGTTCCGTGTCTCCCAGGTCGTCAATCCTGTCGCTGTGCGACTGCTTCTTCCGCGACATCTTCGTCGCGTCCACCCTGTCTTCCATGTCTCCTGTGTCAAGCCCTTTCTTCTCGCCCCCGTTCGTCTCCCCCCCCCGTCCTTGTCGAGGGCGCACCTATTTACAAGGTACGAAAGATCATGGACATGCGTGCTCGGGGACGTGGTCACCAGTACTTAGTGGATTGGGAGGGTTACGGTCCTGAGGAGAGGAATTGGGTTCCATCTCGGGACGTGCTGGACCGTTCGCTGATTGATGATTTCCTCCGTTGCCGCCAGGGATCCTCCTCGAGTGCGCCAGGAGGCGCTCGGTGAGTGGGGGGGTACTGTCATGTTTTGTCATTGGTTATCATGTCTTGTCTCTGTGCTTCCCTTCTATTCGTTTCCCTCTGCTGGTCTTATTAGGTTCTTTCCCTCTTTCTATCCCTCTCTTCCCCTCCCTCTCTCCCTCTCTCGCTCTCTCTCCTTATCGTTCCGTTCCTGCTCCCAGCTGTTCCTCATTTACTCTTTTCACACCTGTCCCCTATTTTGCCCTCTGATTAGAGCCACTATTTCTCCCTCTGTTTTCCGCTTCTGTCCTTGTCGGATCCTTGTATGATGTTCGCTGTTCTGTGTCCTTGTCTTGCCCTGTCGTGTTTTATCTTCTTCAGATGCTGCGTATGAGCAGGTGTCTTAGTCTGCTACGGTCGGTGCCTTCCCGAAGCAACCTGCAGTCTATGGTCGAGTCTCCAGTCAGTCCTCGTTACTACGAGTGGATTTCAGTTTTTCCTGTTTTGTTTTCTCCTTGATATATCCAGGATTATTACTTTTGTCATATACTGGAATAAAGACTCTGTTTTCGTTAAGTCGCTTTTGGGTCCTCATTCACCAGCATAACACATTTTGGATATATATTGACGGAATTAATTGAACAAAAGGACCATTTGTGATGTTTATGGGACATATTGGAGTGCCAACAAAAGAAGCTCGTCAAGGTAAGGCATGAATTATATTTTTATTTCTGCGTTTTGTGTCGCGCCTGTAGGGTTGAAATATGTTTTCTCTCTTTGTTTACGGAGGTGCTATCCTCAGATGATAGCATCGTTTGCTTTCACCTGGTTAATATTGGCTGCTAACCTGGATTTCTTTTAGCTAGATATGCAGGTTTAAAAATACATGCGTCTGTGTATTTATTTTAAGAAAGGCATCGGTGTTTATGGGTAGGTACAGTCGTGCAACAATTGTGCTTTTTTTTCGCAAATGCGCTTCTGTTAAATCATCCCCAGCGTTGCATCGATTATATGCAACGCAGGACACACTAGATAAACTAGTAATATCATCAACCATGTGTAGTTAACTAGTGATTATGATTGATTGTTTTTTTATAAAATAAGTTTAATGCTAGCTAGCAACTTACCTTGGATTCTTACTGCATTCGCGTAACAGGCAGGCTCCTCGTGGAGTGCAATGAGAGGCAGGTGGTTAGCACGTTGGACTAGTTAACTGTAAGGTTGCAAGATTGAAACCCGAGCTGACCAGGTAAAAATATGTTGTTCTGCCCCTGAACAAGGCAGTTAACCCACCATTCCTAGGCTGACTTGCCTAGTTAAAAAAAAGTATTTTTATATTTTTTTACATAAAAAAAAAAATTGGCCAAATCGGTGTCCAAAAATACCCATTTCCGATTAATCGGACATTTCGATTAATCGGTCGACCTCTAGACTAGACCCAGCCTCGTCTACACCACCATCTATAACATGACAAGACCCAGCCTCTGCTGCCTGTGTCTCATGGCCCCCTGCACGTTTACCTCCATTTCTCCCACTGGAGCTTGTATCCTCACCTTGTCTACGGCCTTTATGTGGCACGCAAAGCTCTAAAGCCCCAAATCCCCACACTCAAAACACAGCAGACTATCTGTGCCGGCAAACCCTGCGTAGAGCCCGTCCCCATGCCTCAATTTAACTTCTTATAGGCAGGTGGGACGGTAGCGTCGAACATCCGGTGAAATTGCCGGGCGAAACAAAGCTTAATTTCTTGCTAATCCAGTCGCTGTGTCCGATTTCAAAAAGGCTTTACGGCAAAAGCACGCCATGCGATTATCTGAGGACAGCGCCTCGCATAGAAAACCATGACAAACATATTTCAACAAGGCAGGTGCGACAGGAAAGTCAGAAATAGCAATATAATAAACACATAACCTTTGAAGATCTTCTGATGGCACTCCAAAAGGTCCCAGATACATCACAAATGGTCCTTTTGTTCGATAATGTCCATCTTTATATCCATAAAAACCCAGTTTAGTTGGCGCGCTTCAGTCAATAATCCACCCAGTTTCCATCCATCAGAATGCATACAAAATATATCCCAAAAGTGACAAATAAACTTTTCCAAACAAGTCGAACAACATTTATAATCAAACCTTAGGTACCTTAATACGCAAATAAACGATAGAATTTAAGACAGAGAATCTTTATTGTCTTTACCGGAGAAAACTACCAAAGAACGCGCTCTCATTCAGGCGCTTGGAAACACTACAGCCAAAATGGGAGCCACCTAGCAATCAGCCTTTTCATGAACACAACCACAGCTTTGTTAATTCTGGATGCGGAATGTATAAATTCAGCTCCCACCTGTTCGCCGACTGCGAGCAGAACCTCTCCCACCTTAACTCCATTCTCAGGAACACACCTGAATCCATGCTGTAACCACAGCGTCTCCTCCACGCTAGGCTGCGAAGGCATCGCGCACACCACACCATTCAATCACCAGGCAACTAAAACTCTGTCCTCTTCCTCCCTAACTTTGAACGAAAACAGTAGGTACCAGTGCGTTAACTACCAGTGCGTTAACCCTCCACCATAGAAAATACAAATTGAAAAAAAGACCAATAAAATAAGGGAGGACAGAGCCCTCCACAAGGCCTCTCAAATACAAAACACTCCCAGCATACACTGAGAGAGAGAGAGAGACAAACCGAGGGAGAGAGATAAAGAGAGAGATAAGAGAGAGATAAAAGAGAGACTAACCTCCAGGATCTGATCTCCAGCCCAGAGTCGTCCATCACGTGCCGCCGCCCCCTCCTCATATACCTCATGGATCACTATGGCATCCTTGAGAGAGAGAGAGAGAGAGAGAGAGAGAGAGAGAGAGAGAGAGAGAGAGAGAGAGAGAGAGAGAGAGAGAGAGAGAGAGAGAGAGAGAGAGAGAGAGAGAGAGAGAGAAAGAAAGAAAGAAAGAAAGAAAGAAAGAAAGAAAGAAAGAAAGAGGAAGGGAGAAAGGAGAAAGGAAGAGAGAGAGAGAGAGAGAGAGAGAGAGAGAGAGAGAGAGAGAGAGAGAAAGAGAGCGAGAGAGACTGTTGACTTTTTGTCTTACTTTAATGAGACATCCTCATTACACTAAAACCACCACTACTATGCTACTATGCAGTGTAGCTGTGGCTCTCATATCTGGCTGAGACGGAGACAAATTCACGTAACCTGTCATGGTCAACATGGTAGCCCCTGAGCAAGGCTAGCAGTCTTACCAGCTGGGTGTCTTTTCCCCCTACAATGCTGAGACCCAGGCCAGAGCGACCCTTGGCGATCTCTATGATTATCTCCTGGCCTGGAACGATAGGGCACGTGGCTGTGTCTACAGCATAGAGAGGGAGGAGAGAGATTTTGTTATCTAACCTCAATGCAAGTCTTTATGTTGTTGGCTGTCCTCTTTATAATGAATAATACACATTTCTCTACACTTGCAATAACATCTGCTAAACACGTGTACATGACCCATAACATTTGATTTGATTCACAACTTTCTGCACAAAGAATTGAATAGATAAAATAAGACAGTTGAGTAAAACAGTCAGTTCTTCCCCAGTGAGCACAAGATGTTGAAAATACCTTGTACTCTTAGGGTCCCTAATGTAGCCCTGTAAATGGCCTGCTGGTTGTGAGTGTGGCTCCATACCTTTGCTGCAGTACTCAAAGTCTGGGCTGCTGCAGGAGGAAGGTAGGATAGAGGCAGGAGGGGGCACCAGCTCCCCTTTCACAGAGCTCACCACAGGCAGCTTACAGGAGAGCCGACAGGTTTTGGACAGGTTCGCAGTCTGCGCACACACACACATTTTAAATACTTAATTTGAATCCACCAATCAAATTGACAAAAAAGGATGCAACCATTTTAACGGTCGCTGTCTGCATGCCACTCAAAGGTAAAGAAAACACCTCCTTCTCCAATCAGCTAGGCTGCCCATGACAGCTGAAACAGAGCAGTACCTAGCCAATTGCTTTGCCATCATTTTTGTCAGGCCCTCAATCTGGAGGCCACGCACTGCAAGCCTGTGAACGTGGCCGAGACTGCCAAATATCAGCACCACCAGCTTGCACCTAAACCCGAGGATGTCCCAGCATGCCACGAGGGGCTGGTCCTGAAGCAGCTTCTCTGCAAAGGCCTTGTCCATGTAGCCGTCCAATGAGAAGCCCACTTCCAAAATGAGGCCCCCCCCCCCCCCCCCCACAGCAACAATATCTGGTGTATTTGACACACAGGAAAACACATCATCATCAACATCAAACCAGCTTCCCCTTACACAAGAATGTTTGTGCATCCACTTGTCTCGCTCGCTGGCTATCAGGTCGACAAGGTGGCCATGTCTAGCAATGTACAAATCCTTGTATGAACAGCAGCCATTCACAACATGGACAATGGACTCCATTACATTTGACTCATGTAGAATACAAAATGGGGTTCATGGTTTGCAGGGTACCGGAGGGCTACATTATATTTTGTTTGTAGAACTTGCAGCCTCACCTTAAAAATAAAGGTGAGAATGTCCTCGCCAATGGCACCATTCTGGTAAATGGAATGGGAGACAGAGTGGGCAACACAGTCCAGAGCAGTGAGTTTCCCCTGCAGCCTCAGGCCAGTCCAGTGTTACAGGAGCTGGGAGACAGAGTGGACATCACAGTCTAGAGCATCGAGTTTCCCCTGCAGCCTCAGGCCAGTCCAGTGTAACAGGAGCTGGGAGACAGAGTGGACATCACAGTCTAGAGCATCGAGTTTCCCCTGCAGCCTCAGGCCAGTCCAGTGTAACAGGAGCTGGGAGACAGAGTGGACATCACAGTCTAGAGCATCGAGTTTCCCCTGCAGCCTCAGGCCAGTCCAGTGTTACAGGAGCTGGGAGACAGAGTGGACATCACAGTCTAGAGCATCGAGTTTCCCCTGCAGCCTCAGGCCAGTCCAGTGTAACAGGAGCTGGGAGACAGAGTGGACATCACAGTCTAGAGCATCGAGTTTCCCCTGCAGCCTCAGGCCAGTCCAGTGTTACAGGAGCTGGGAGACAGAGTGGACATCACAGTCTAGAGCATCGAGTTTCCCCTGCAGCCTCAGGCCAGTCCAGTGTAACAGGAGCTGGGAGACAGAGTGGACATCACAGTCTAGAGCATCGAGTTTCCCCTGCAGCCTCAGGCCAGTCCAGTGTAACAGGAGCTGGGAGACAGAGTGGACATCACAGTCTAGAGCATCGAGTTTCCCCTGCAGCCTCAGGCCAGTCCAGTGTTACAGGAGCTGGGAGACAGAGTGGACATCACAGTCTAGAGCATCGAGTTTCCCCTGCAGCCTCAGGCCAGTCCAGTGTTACAGGAGCTGCATCCATCTGATACCGAGGAGTGTTGTCCTGCATGTAGAATGAGATGTTCCATGATGGGTGATAGAAGTCTCCACAACAACACCGATCTGCCACAACTGCATCAGAATCAGTCACTGGCTCAGTTTGCATATCAGTCCGTGTCCACCTGAGCTCCACTCCAGTCCGGTTGCACAGGTCGGTGTTGTCTTTCACTTCCAGACCTTTTCAAAAAGTAATCTGTGTGAGAGAGCATGTCGTTGATAGCATGGTCCTCTCTGGAGGAGATGTGAACGTCCTCAGCATAACCCTGTACTGGGTTCAGTGACCACACATGGGCTGGGGCACACTGGCATTTCAGCCAATGGTTGATGGATGAAGTTCACAGCACTCCATGGACAGATGGTTTTTATGCTAACCCTGAGTGGGATTGGCTCTGTCAGCTGCTTCACAAACACACACGCACGCACACACACACACGCGTGAGCATACGCACATTAACGGCAAGACACAACAGAAACAAAAATATCATCCAGATCTTTATCTTTAAAATAGTTGTGAATAACTGAATAATGCATATTAAAACACAAGTTGTCTTATACTATGAGCTCAATCTGATTCATTCTTTTTTCCACAGAGTGGATTCCATTGTCCTACATGGAGTGCCGTTAGGTACACAGGTAACCCAAATCCACTGCGATGCTCACCTGCCCCAGGGGGGTCTCGGCAGCCAGCACAGTCACACTCTCTGAAGACTCCGCCTTGTTCTCTGAGGCCTTCTGCAGACAGCACAAACAAGAGGTAAAAACATGAACACACACACCACACACACACACACACACACCACACACCACACACACACACACACACACACACACCACACATACACACACACCACACATACACACACCACACATACACACACACACCACACATACACACACACCCACACACCACACACACACACACACACACACACACCACACATACACACACACACCACACATACACACACACCACACATACACACACCACACATACACACACACACCACACATACACACACACACCACACATACACACACACCACACATACACACACACACCACACATACACACACACACACACACCCACACACACACACACACACACACACACACCACACATACACACACACCACACATACACACACAACACACACACCACACATACACACACAACACACACACCCACACACACACACACCACAAGACACACACACACACCACAACACACACACAACACATACACACACACCACAAGACACACACCACAACACACACCACAACACACACACAACACATACACACACACCACACATACACACACAACACACACACACACACCACAACACACACACAACACATACACACACACCACACACACACACACAACACATACACACACACCACACATACACACACAACACACACACACACACCACAACACACACCACAACACACACACACCACAACACACACACCACAACACACACACACACCACAACACACACACACACAAGATCAGAAGAATACAGGTTTGAATTCATCACCCGGGAAGCATCTGTTGGGGGTTTGTAGTGTCTGCCTGGTGTTCATGCTGGGGGTTTGTAGTGTCTGCCTGGTGTTCATGCT